>NW_017670315.1:979484-1030322 GCF_001879085.1 Nicotiana attenuata
ACATCCATTCCCCAAGCGGCGAAAGGCCATGGTGAGCTTGTTGCATTAAGCTCGTTTGGAGGTACCTTTATCATGTCTACATGTATCTGACAGCGGTGGCATTTCCGGACATACTGGATGCAGTTCGTTTCCATAGTCATCCAAAAGTAACCAGCCTGGAGTATCTTCTTGGCTAAGACAAAACCGTTCATATGTGGACCGCAGGTCCCAGCATGGATTTCCTCTAGCAGCTTAGATGCTTCCTTTACATCAACACACCTGAGTAGTCCCAAATCAGGAGTCCTCCTATACAGGATTCCTCCACTGTGGAAGAAATTGTTGGACAGCCTCCGAAGTGTGCGTTTCTGAATAGGATTTGCAAGTTCTGGGCATTCTCCTTTTGTCAAATATTCCTTGATATCCTGAAACCAAGGTTTTCCGTCTGCTTCTTCCTCAACATGGGCACAATAAGCTGGCTGATCATGGATCTTTACTGGAATGGGATCAATGAAGTTTTTGTCTGGATGTTGTATCATGGACGACAGGGTAGCCAATGCATCGGCGAATTCATTTTGGATTCTGGTGATATTTCGGAATTCTGTCTTTGTGAACCTCTTTCTCAGCTCCTGCACGTGATGCAGATACGGGAGTATCTTAGATTTCTTGGTTGCCCATTCTTTTCGGACCTGATGCATGAGTAGGTCTAAATCTCCGCTCACTAGCAATTCTTGAATGCTCATGTCAATAGCCATCTTTAGCCCTAAGATGCAGGCTTCGTACTTGGCCATATTGTTGGTACACGGGAACCTGAGCTTAGCTGACATCGGATAATGCTGACTGGTTTCTGATACTAGGACTGCTCCTATGCCGACTCCTTTGAAATTTACTGCTCCGTCGAAAATCATTCTCCACCCATCATAGGATTCTGCAATGTCTTCTCCTATGAATGATACCTCTTCATCAGGAAAATACATCTTCAGGGGTTTGTATTCTCCACCCACGGGGTTTTCAGCAAGGTGATCTGCTAGTGCCTGTCCCTTGATTGCCTTCTGAGTTACTTAGACAATGTCGAATTCACTCAACAGGATTTGCCACTTGGCGAGCTTGCCAGTGGGCATGGGCTTCTGAAAAATGTATTTTAGCGGATCCATAGAGATATGTAGTATAGGCACAGAAGTAGTGCCTCAGCTTCTGGGCCACCCAAGTCAGAGCACAACAGGTACGCTCCAACAGAGAATACCGGGCCTCGTACGGAGTGAACTTCTTGCTGAGATAGTAAATGGCTTGTTCCTTTCTCCCTGTTTCATCATGCTGCCACAGGACGCAACCGAAAGCACCATCTAATACTTCGATGTAGAGTAGCAAAGGTCTACCTGGATCGGGCGGGACTAAGACTGGTGGCGTTGACAGGTATTCTTTGATTCTGTCAAAAGCTTTTTGACATATTCATCAGTCCACTTGGTGGCGGCATCCTTTTTCAACATCTTGAAGATCGGCTCACAGATGACCGTGGACTGTGCTATGAACCCACTGATATAGTTAAGCCTTCCCAAGAAACTCATCACGTCCTTCTTGTTCTTTGGCGGTGGGAGTTCCTGAATAGCTTTGACCTTTGATGGATCCAGTTCTATTCCCCGGCGACTCACAATAAACCCGAGCAATCTTCCGGCAGAAACCCCAAATGCACATTTTGCGGGATTCAGCTTTAAGTTGTATCTTCGCAATCTGTTGAAGAACTTCCTCAAATATTCTATGTGATCAGTGGCCTTCTTGGACTAGATGATAACGTCATCTACATATACCTCGATCTCCTTGTGTATTATATCATGAAAAATGGTGGTCATAGCCCTCATGTAGGTGGCCCCTGCATTCTTTAACCCAAATGGCATCATCTTGTAGCAGTACATTCCCCACGGCGTAATGAAAGCCGTTTTCTCAGCATCTTCTTCATCCATCCAGATCGGATGATAACCAGCGAAACAATCCAAAAATGATTGCAATTCATGCTTGGTGCAATTGTCGATCAGGATGTGTATGTTCGGCAAAGGAAAATCGTCTTTCGGACTGGACCGATTGAGATCTCGGTAGTCAACACAGACCCTAACCTTCCCGTCTTTCTTTGGCACTGGCACAATGTTGGCTAACCATGTTGTGTATTCCACTACCCTGAGAACTTTTGCTTTGACCGGTGACTTCTTCCTTGATTCTCAAACTCATATCAGGTTTGAATTTTCTGAGCTTCTGCTTTACCGACAGACAAGTTGGATCAGTTGGCAGTTTGTGTGCCACGATAGATGTACTCAGACCAGTAATGTCATCGTACGACCAGGCAAATATGTCCTCATATTCTTGTAGAAATTCTATGTACTCTTCCTTTTCTGATGGTGATAAGTGAACGCTGATTCGTGTTTCTTTAACATTTTCTGCATCTCCCAGGTTAACAATCTCAGTCTCGTCCAGGTTGGACTTAGGTCTGTTCTCAAAATTCTCGACTTCCTTAACAATCTCTTCTGGTATATCATCTTCCTCTGAATCTATGTCTGTTTTTTGCGTTGTCTCATTGCATGTCACAGTCATTGGTTCATCAAGATAAGTAATAGTAATGCTGTATAAGTAAAGTAATGAGAGAAAATAACAAGAGTGTTGATTTATAAGGAAAATCGAAATGCTTTGATAAATTCCATAACTATTTTGAACATTGAAGATCTTATTGCGAAAATTAAAATGCGAAAGGAAAGTCAACTAGTAAAAAAAATAAAGATAGTGCATGATGCTTGCTCAGCCTTGCTACCCCGAGGCTCACTGGGCTCTGGTGGTTCTGATGGTCCAGTTATTGAGGCATGCTCCTCTGCTTACAGCCTGTATGGAAGGGCCTTCCTCCCCCTCCTCCTCGAAAATGACACAACAATCCATATCATCGTCTTCCAGGAACAAATTCCTCATTGCTGCCAATGCTTCCTCTTCTTCTGACTCATAGATAACATCAGCCGGTTGGAAAGTCTGCTCCAAGCGTGGTATCGTCTGCTCAAATGGGTAGTAAGGACCATGCCATGGTGGCGACCAGTTGTTGAATTCCTCCCGGGTATACTCATATCCTAGCCCGAAGATGGTGCCATATTTCTTTAATTTGATAGGCTTAGCGATTCCCTGGAGGTTTTTGCCAAGCCCCCTGCCAGGTTCGTATCCGCTCCAGTTCAATATGCTTTTAATTTTGTTGTCCCACCATTTGTCCTTCTCAACGGCGTTGACTCGCTCGATGTGGTGATAAGTCTCCCCGCCTATCTTTCTCCTGCCTCCGATTGCTGGGATGGTTTGGCGACTGTATATGGGATTGCTACCGTCGCCGTGAATGATCACCTCTTGGTGATTCCACTCAAACTTCACTGCCTGATGTAGTGTTGATGCTACGGCCCCAGCAGCGTGAATCCATGGTCGTCCCAACAACAGATTGTAAGATGCCGATACGTCTATCACTTGAAAATCAACATCAAACCAAGTAGTCCCCATTTGTAAACACAGGCTAATTTCCCCAATGGTGGACCTTTGGGAACCGTCAAAAGCTATTACGTTGATGGACCCGTCCTTGATCTCATGCAGTCCCTTTCCCAATGTTCTAAGTGTTACCAGCGGACAAATGTTGAGGTTGGACCCTCCATCAATCATGATTCTGGTGATAAAATAATCTTCGCATTGCACGGTGATGTGCAATGCCTTGTTGTGACTCAATCCTTCTGGTGGCAGCTCATCTTCATGAAAGGTGATCTTGTGACTTTCCAATACCTGCCCTACCATGTTTGCCATCTCTCCTTCGGTGATGTTGCTTGGTACATATGCCTCATTCGGCACCCTTAACAGGGCATTCTTGTGTGCGTCAAAAATCTGTAGCAAAGCAAGGATAGAAATTTGTGTCGGCATTTTGTTCAGCTGATCAATGACCAAGTATTCCTTGGCTTGTATCTTTCTCCAGAGATCATCGGGCCCGGTTTCGGTGATGGTTGGCCGGCTAGATGCCTGCTTGCTTGACTCAACCAAATGTTCCGGGGTATAAACCCTACTGGTTCTCTTCATACCCTGTGCCGCAATAGCTTCCCCGAACTTGACCTTCCCTTTTCTTCTTGCCTCGACTGTGTAGTCCCAAGGTATACGGAATGGTGTTACGGCCGACATTGTCACTGGAATTTGCGTGGCTATCTTTACTCTGAACGGAGCATGCACCTTAGGCGGTAAAACTGTAACTTCGAAGGGTGTAGGTGCGTTTGCCGGAGACATGAATTCGACCTCAATCAGTGCTGGCGTCTTTGCAGAGGACGGTGCTTCAAAATCAAGTGGAATGGACATATTTACCTCGGCGTCCCCAGAGGGCTGAATCTGGACTACGATCGGATTATGGGTGACTATTGGCTTCTTTGGATCGTCACATTCTGTGATCAAACCGATCAATCCCTTGGGATCCCAATCATTCTCTATTTCAATCATGTGAACGCCTCCACCACTGTGATCTGGCAGAGGGTTATTGCGGACATTCAGAGCAGGCTCCTTTGCCACAATAATCATGTTATCAATTAACGTTTGGATCTTATCTTTCAGAGCGCGGCATTCGTCAATGGTGTGTCCTTTCATGCCGAAATGGTATGCACAGGACTTATTTGGATTAACCCACTGAGAAGGGTTCTCAGGAGCAACAAGGATAGGGGTGATGTAACCAGCAGTTTTGAGTCTTTCATACAACTGGTCGATAGGTTCAGCGATAGTCGTATACTATTATGGGGGTCTTCGGTCAAAGTTTGGTCGGGGTCTATGGAAGTTTTGACGTGGAGGAGGGGATTGGTAGTGGGATGGTTGAGTGTTGTAGGCTGATATGTGGGAGGTGATTGATAGGTGAGTGGTGGAGTTTGGTAAGAGGGTGAGGGTGCTTGGTAGTTTGGGGTAGGTTGATATGTGAGTAGAGTCATTGGGTATGTTTGGTATTTGACGGGAGATTTGGTTCTCTGTGCCACCATCGCGGCTCCTACGTCCCTTTTCTTGGACACACCGCCTGACTGTAAGGCCTTGTTTGTAGCTTGCAAAGCTTCGAAATTCGTAACCATAACACTTTTGATTCCCTCTTCGATCCTTTCTCCTAGCTTGATAATGTTAGAAAATTTATGGCCCTCGATCATCATCAACCTCTCATAATATTGTGGGTCTTGGGCTCGAACGAAGAATTTGTTCATTTGTTCTTCTCCTAAGGCGGGCCTGACCCTGGCAGCTTCGGACCTCCAATGAGTAGCATAAGGTTTCTGTGGGCTTCTTCTTCAGATTTTGAATGTAGAACACATCTGGTGCATTCTCCATGTTGAACCTGAATCTGTGCATAAAATAAGACGCCATGCTTACCCAGTTCGACCACTTCTTTGGATCTTGGCTAATGTACCAAGATAAAGCATCTCCCTTCAAGCTCCTCATAAAAAGCTTCATGCGGATTTTCTCGTCTTTTCCTCCTCCAACCAATTTGTCACAATACGTTCTCAAATGGACCCTTGGATCTCCGGTACCATCAAACATTTCAAACTTAGGAGGTTTGTACCCCTCGGGCAGTTCGACATCGGGCTGTATGCAAAGATCTTCATAGTTTAGCCCTTCAATTACCTTACTACCTTCAACACCTTGAATCCTGCTAGTCAACCTTTTAAGTTCTTCGACCAGTTTTCTGATGAGAAAGTCCTTATCATCGGACTCGGGTGTGCTTAAGATGGGCTGGGTGGAGTGCGGCACAGTCTCCACGTAGATGGGGATATTATGTTGGGTGTGGTAGTGGTCATTTCTGGAGTTTTGGAGTTTCGGGATGAGCAGTGGGGTGTTATTTGAGGTATGACAGGTGTTGCAGTGATGATGAGGAGTGGGATGGTTTTGTTGCTTTGGGATATTTTGTGGAGGTACGGGATTCTGAGCATTTGGGAAATTAACCTCTGGAGCGGTGAGGGAAAATGACAGATTTGCCAGATTCCGAACTTGGTAAAGTTCTTCTTGAAATTTCAGCAGCTTTTGTTCCAGTTGGGATGCATTTTCCTTGGGAACCAGAGTACCGTGACCATGACCCTGACTGACCTCTACCCGTTCAGTTGAGTTCACTTTTCTGGCGTTGTTCAAATCTTCCATCTTCCCTTTGTTCTTGTGTCTGATAGGACTGAGAGGAGGAGTAGGTGGAGGGCCCCTGGATCTCGTGAAATAGGATGACGTTACCAGAGTTCACGAACTAACCTTTGGGGGAGGGGAATAAACAAAAAGTAAGACAAAAAGGTAACAAGTAAGTGATGATTGAAAAAAATGTTGCAATATATAAACACACAGTGCGGGAATGTAAAACGTGTCCTAAATTGGGGACCTCTTTATGCCCGAGGTAGGCCTAGCGACAAGTTGATTTGGAGAACTTGGAATGCTTAAACGCCTCATTTCATTGATAAAAAGTAGACGAATCCCAAGACACTAAAAACAGGAAATAAAAGTCACTAGTGGCCATTGGCCTTATTACATTTTATAAAGCAGAAATGAAAACTCCTATCTATTTGGTCCTAGAAGGACCTTTCCCAGATTCGGCGTCCTTGACTCCCTCGAACAGCTTCCCTAACTCGCGCAGTCCCAGCAGCAGGTAGGCTCTAGCTAGATGTCCGCCTTCATTTCCTTCAGCAATCCGGCAGTCTTCGACCCTCTTGAGAAATTTCTTTTCCAACTCTACTATACATCGCTCTAGATACCCCAATCGCTTGTTTGCGCTGACAGCCATATCCTTCCACTCTTCAATTAGTTTCTGATTGGCTTCCTATATCTCACGGTGCTCGCTTTCGCATTCCCGGATCCTCTTGCGTAGTTGATTGTATTTGACCTGTGCCTCGGCCTTTTCATCTATGATCCCGTGACCTCGAACATATCCGGGATGGCCCAGACCATTATGATTATCCTCCAACCAGCCTGAATAGTAGGGAGCACAACCGGCGTGGTATCTATCTGGCTCGATGGTATCCTTTCCCATGACGATCTTGCAGTGCCACATACGCTGAGCTTGGCACTTGTAAGGACTATCATCATCCTGGAAGTCGGCCTGGAAGTGACTCATTTTGTTGACCCTGGGTATAACCTGCTTCCTACCCGTTTCTCTCATAACCCGGAGAGGCACGTAAGGATACGTTCCTCTTAAGCTGATTAGTATCAGGAAGGGTGCGTCTCTGGATCGGACGATGAACTCCTCGGTCAGAAACCACTCGAACATCCATTGTACCTGGTCTTCAGTCAGATTTTCGAAGAGTTCGACCCATTCTCTAGCATTCTCCGGTTGGGCAAACATGTCGGGCATGTAATTCATTCGCTTTGGATGATGAAAAGCGATATGATCATCCCAGTCCCTTCGATGGATTTCTTTCGGTATTCACCCTTTTGGAGATGCTCCACGAGCCAGAGTTGAAGTAGCAAATTACAGCCTTCAAAGTGTTTAGCTCCCTGTTGACACCTTTCTAGGGCTCGGTATATTTCTGCAATGATCATTGGAGTTTTAGTTACCATAGCTAGTCTGGTGTGTATTCTTGCCTTCTTAGTTGGAAACACGATCAATCCCAGGAAGCAAAACATGAACACAAAGACCCTTCGGTGAATATGTCCCAATGATGTGATGGCAAATTCGTCAGGATAGGTACGGTAGGACTTGCTGTGACCGTACCTTTCGTACAAATAATCAAAAGGGATATAGGAGTCTTTCAGACATGTTAGTTCAGGATTTTTCTTCAAACCCATCATCTTGAGGAAACCCCTGCTCTTGCGGTTTTCAGGCATCAACAAACCCGGAGTTTCCCATGGTATACCGGCCAATCCCCCTATTTCTTCTAATAAGGGTGTCATCTCAATATCCCCAAAGCAGAACACAGACCTCTCGCAATCCCAGAACAAAGTAGCAACTTCTATGATCTTGTTGTTGGGTTGGATTTCTAGGAGGGAAGGTAGGTTCCCCAAATATTTTCGGACAAGAGTCTGATCACTGGAGTGAAAATCCTTCCACCAGCTTAGCAGTTTGGGGTGAATGTTGGTGACCATACCGAATCTGGGAACTCGTGCCTCATATTTCTGCAGGAAAGTAAGGTTAGGCCCTTTCCCCCATCGGACTCGACTATTAAATATCAACAATTGGAATAAAAAGCATTTAGTTCTCCAAATAAATGCACATAACATGACAATGTCCATTCGGGTTCTAGGGAAACCCGGTGGACTTTGGACAAGGCTATCTTAAAGAGTCATTATGTGGACAACATAACTGACTCGGCTAGGTTAGACCATGATGCATGCACAATTTTAATCAGAGTAGGGTTTCTATGGGGTTTTAGACTGGTACCCTTGAGCGGACAACTCAAGGGGGAAAGGCGCGGAACCGTCGACTACACCGTTGATCGACTGGTTTTACCTCAAATATGCCTTTTCCGGATTTAGGGGTGATAATATCGGAAGAGCGCAACCACTCATTATAAGCGTTGCTATAGGATTTTATTTGGCACGAGTGGAATATGATGTTGAGCATGATTATGCAACAATTAAAGGCATGTTGTCATGTATTTGCACGTTAAGAAAGCAGTAAGTACAACAGTTTCATAATGTAAAGCAGTAGTAAAGGAAAGCAGTAAAGAAAAAAAAGAAAAAAAAGAGACAAGTCAGTTTTGCAATCGAAAAGGAAATTGAATGCTTAAAAGAAATAAACAAATTATTGCGCGTAAAGAAGCATAAATTCACAATAATAGTCTGAAATGGTAAAAGCCTAAAAAAAATCCTCAGCAGAGTTGCCATGCTGTCGCGCCCCCTTTTTCTCGCGAAATCGGGTTTACGACATTTGGGAGGACAACTCATTCCTTTTGGGAATTGGGTTTGATTTAAAGAGTCGCCACCTAATGATTAGGGTGAATTAGGACACCAAGGAGATTTGATTTGAGTAACCAGAGATTGGGAAGGGCTTGAAATTATTCTAAGGGGAAGGTGTTAGGCACCCCTCAGAATCCACTAGTGTGGTTCCCGACCAGACTATTGTTGTGAATTTAGGTGCAAATAACATGTAGGCAAAATAAAAAAAAAGCTCCAAATAAGAGGGGACTTTCACATAATGGTTTACAAATAAACAAAGTTGGAAAGAATTAAAAGAAAGCCCATTTTTCTTAGAGGAAAGAGTTTAAAATTTTAAAGGAAAACAAAGAAATAAAGGGAAAGGGGGGTCTTAGGCTTATTAATAATATGGATCACCCCACACAATGCCCGATAATCACTCCTCAATGAAGGGCTACACGTGACATTATCGCGTGGTCATCATATCCATGTCTACCCTTCCCACCCCATTAAGGTATTAAAGCGCGGAATGGTCTCGATTACTTATTGCATGCTATTACCCGTCCCAATCCTATCAGTCCCAGAGGCATTTAAGACTACTAATCCTAAAGGGGAGGAATGTTAGGCTTATTTGTAGTTTCAAAGGCAAAAATTCTAAGGCGACATACAAAACATGTATAACAAGTTGGGGGAAAGCACATAACAAGCAAAGGCTCAAATATACCCCCTTTAAACAAAGAAACACGTAATTAGCATGACTTACACATACTATTTAGGGTCTGATTAATACTAAACATGAAAGAACTTAAAGGTTGGGGCAGACTGATTTATCACATAATTCAGATAGGAAGCCCGACTCAGGCCTGCCTGCTGGTTGTAGTTATTAACAGAAGCTGATTTAGTTTTAAAACTTTACCCTAAGTCATGCCTAAGTGTTGGACAAGGATCCTATAGGCATGGTATCTATTAAATTCAGGAAGCAACGAAATAACAAGGTTTTAAACATGCTGATTAAAAGGGGCAGTCAGATTATTAAAAGAAAGGCAAGTTTTAACGAAGGTTATAAGTTCTGCAACTGATAGTACTCGTTATTACTGATTTTAGCTCTATGCATGAATGAAGCGGCTCAGACTCGAGTAGGAGTTCCTATAGACATGCTTTCTACGCGTAATTGATTTTAAGCCTTTGCAGACATGGTATAAGAAATGCAGAGGACTCGTTTTTAAACCTATGGACATGATACCTAGGTGCAAGAATTTGTTTAAGACCTATGAACATGATATCTAGGTGCAGTTGAATGTTTAAGCCCTATGAACATGATATCTAGGTGCGAAAAATTTGTTTAAGACCTATGAACATGATATCTAGGTGCAGTTGAATGTTTAAGCCCTATGAACATGATATCTAGGTGCGCAAAATTTGTTTAAAACCTATGAACATGATTTCTAGATGAAAATGGATATACAGAATTCAGAAGGACCTATAGGCATAATTTCTATATGCATATGCATATGCAGATTTTCAAATACCTATGGACATGGTATCTACCCTTTATGCATACATGGTCAACCGCCCTTTTTCACTAGCCATCCCCAAGAGTTTATTACAAATTATTACAGCCCGGAATAAAAATAAAAAAAATACATCAGGAAGTATAAGCAAAAGTACAACCAAAGGAGAGCCTGATTCAGACTTCATGTCTGAAATATGAGGTAAACCAACTCCAAAAGATCATGATCCAAAGCCTCTCTCCCATTTGAGTGTGTCAAAGTTCCCTAAGAGTCTCAATGGGACTCCGGGCAATGCTCACACCCAAATGTGTTATTAGAACAGCGACAAATGTAGTGGAAGGGCCCGCCCTCGTGTGTCCAAGTTCAGAGGGAACTCAAAGGGTCCCAAGGCAAGGCTCACAAGAGGGGGGCATAACTTAGAGACTAGGAAAGTGTGCAAGTGCAGAACAGAATGCTAAAAGGGGAAAGGGAAAGGAAACAACCACAAATAAGCAAACATAAGGGTTCAGGGGAATTGGGAGATGGTAAAGAGCCTATTGCTTAGGCAAGGGCAGACTTTAGGCATGCCCAGCAATGGAGAGTGCTAGCACACCTATAAGCCTGCCAGAACACATACTATTAAAGGCTAAGATCCCAAGGGATCAAGTTTGATTCATGGACAATAACTTGCAGTATTGTCATGCCTCAAACCATAGCTTAAACACATAGGGGGTAGGGGTTTTGGGTTCATAGTAGAACATGCAGAAAGAAACCAGCATACTAGAGTAAGTGTGGAACTATACATAAGCAGTAAGTAGACATGGATATAAAGATAGTAAATAAACACATTGTTGTGTTGCTGAAAACCTTAAATCAGGACATACCGGTTTCAAAGAAACAAATAGAGAGGAAGCAAGCAACAGGTCTTGTAAACAGGCCACAGTACAAGCAACAAGAGAGAATACTTTTGAGTGTAAGTGTAAGTTCAGAAGGACTATGAGTGATAGATGTTTTTTTAATGAAAGAGTCGTGTATTTATAGTGTGAAAAACAGGCAGAAAATAAGGTAAAAAAACAATTAAGGAACTGGGTATCAATTAAAATCAATCAGTGCAAGTCTTCCTTTAATTAAGGAATTCAGACTTACACGGTAATGAGCAAGAAAATTATTTAAGGAAAGAGATCAAACAAGCATCTTGTGCAAAGTAGGCAATTAGGGGTATATACATAGGAGTTTATTTAAGGACAGAATTTTGAAATACACGGTTACATAAATAAGGTAGAAAATCAATTAGTAGATAGTAAATCAAGGAGTCAGAGATTTGTAATCACTGGTCCATGAAGGAACCAGTCAGAAAAGCTAAGGAAAGTTTTTGACTCAAATCGAGTAACGGGGAAATCAGCAAACAAGGAAAGAAATCAATCAAACTTATACAAAGGAAGTCTGAAATTAATCAAAATTGAAATCCATTTTAGAGGGGAGTTCAGCACATATAAAGAGCACACAAACATGCTAAACTGAATTTAGGGCAAAGAAAACGTCATGCCATTGCAAAAATGGTAGTCACATAGGTCAGAAATGTAGAAGAGAGATAGTATCAAATAGTATACAAAGGGTCCAGTATAAGGACCTTAGAAGAGTTTAGTAGAGAATCAGAATTGCTTAAAGAAACAGAGGTTGAAACAAAGATTTCAGGACTCAGTTGAGCAACAGATGAAACAAATTCAGAAACTCGAAATAGTTAGGGTTTCTGAAATCCAACAATTTCAAAGATGAGGAGCAAGCATATCACATAGACAATGGTCTCAAAACTCGGATGAACCCCCAAATTCAAGGGTTTTACCTTCAATCGAGTGCAGAGATGAGAGGACAAGTAATCAAGGAAAAAGATACTAATCGAAACAGGTTCAGAGGTCTCAGAAAGGAACTGAGACCTTTAACATGCTCTTTCAGTAGCAGGAACTCATGAGAAGCATAGTAGAAGAACAACATGTGAAACACAGTAGAAGAACTCAAAGAAATATAGTAGAAGAAACTAATAAGAAACAGTAGGAGAAACGTATAAAGAAGCATAGTAGAAGAAACTTAATAAGAACACAGTAAGAGAAACATATAAAACACAATAGAGGAAACTGATAAGAACATGGTAGAAGAATCTTAACAAGAAACATAGTAGAAGAAACACACAAAGAACATAGTAGAAGAAACATAGTAGAAGAAACACATATGAGAAAAAAAGAAAATCAGAGAAACATCTAAATAACTCAGAACCCTAGATCGAAAAAAATATAAAGGTTTTGAAAGCATAGCTTTTGAAAGAAATATCAAGAAATCGTTTGAAAGTTTAGGGAAAACGCGGATCTAGCACAAATTTAAAGAAAACAGAAGAACCTCAAAAGCTAGGGTTTTAGAGCAACCCAAACAGTGAGAGAGGCTTGGATAATCGTTGATCTAAACAGGAGGGGTCGAGGTCAGGCTCGAATAGACATGGCTTGCCGGAGCAAGGCCGGAGATGGCCATAGAACTTGAATCAAGCAAGGTCTGGACCCAGCTTCTTCGTGGTCAGGCCTTGAAACTTCAGCAACCAAGCGTGTAGGAACCATATAAGGCTGGTAGGTGGTGAGACCACCATGGATTCAGGCCAGGAGGTGGCCGGAGAAGGCGAGTGAAGCTCATCGGAGCGGAGGGGAAGGGGGAAGGTTCTAGAGAGAACCAGAGATAGAGAGATAGAGATGAGAGTCGGTCGAGTGAGGAATGAGAGGGGTTTGGGGGGGGTTGTTTGTTTAATTTGGTAAGAACGAATCTGGACCGTTGATCAAAATTAATCAACGGTCAAGATTTAATCCGGATTGGGTCGGGTAGATTTAGGATTTGGGTTTGGGTCTTTGGGCTGGTGTAATTAGGGGATATGGGCTGGTTTAATTAGGCTAGATTAGAAAGCCAAATCTGGCTATAAGTTAAATAGCCCTTTTTTCCCATTTAATTTATAGAAAATAGTAAATAAATTTCTGAAAAACTAATTGAAAGCACTAAAAAGATTTATAATATATAATTATCAATTTAAAAATATAAAATCCCATTTTATAAACATGAGACGAATTTAAACCTAAAAATGGCTAATATTGAAATTATGCAATTTTATCCTTAAAACATAATAAATAAATTTGTAAAGTATGTAAAAAAAATATCTTAGCTATATTTTAGTATAAACACGAGAATCCAATAAATGAATCACCAAAAATGATAATTTTGAGGAAAATTATTGAGTTTTTCTTGATAAAATAGGGCAGTAAATTGGTTTAAAAATCTTTGAAAAATTAAGGAAAAATGATGTAACCTTGGGATATACTTATATATGCATATATAGGCTATTTTGAAGGTATTTTGCATATTTTAAAAAAATACAGGGAAAAATTGGGTATCAACAAATACCATTAGCTACCCCAACTCTTATCTGAATATTTCTCTAGGATTACGATCTCGTATCTGCGAGACTGAATTACCTATGCTACGGTTCACTATGGTTATCTTGCACGATCAGATGATTTATCTGTGACCTCTTGTTTATCGATAACTAGGTTCTTCCCGAATCAACTACTAACTACTCATTTGTCCATTCTCATATCTATATTCCGCGTAATCTCCCTTTGGTTGTTTCCTAACTTACCTCTTGCACTGGCTCCTTATGTATCAAGTGTTCATTCGCACTTATTTATTAATAACATCCTGGGAGGGAACCCTTACTGCATCTCGCCGCCATCGTGCTTGTATAATGTTTTGGAGTCATAACATGCCTGTAGGATTTGAATAATGCAATCTCACCCCTTTCGTCTTTTTATTGCATTCTTCCTTTACTAGTCCATAGTTACCTCTTCATCTTTGGCATCTTTTCACATCTTCAGTGACTCTTACTCGCCTTGTGATAACCCTTCTATACTTGGGATAACTGAATTTCTTATGCACGAGGGTAACACCTAGTGTAACTGGCATGCTTAGTCCCTTAAGCTTAACTATAATCACAGTGCTTGCTTTAGGGAAGCATATTCTTGAATGACCTTTAAAGGTTATTCTTCTGTTGTCTATTCTATTTTTGCCGGGACACGGTCTCAGAAATTCTCACGATGTCGACTATTACAAATCCTACGGTCCCTAATTCATGTTCGGTTTATCTTGTTTACTAGCCTATGCTGATTTCTATTACTCCGGGGGGAGGGGAGGGTCTAACTTAGCCTTCTGGTAATTACGTTGGAGTCGCCAACTCATTTCTCGAAATAAGGATATGACCTTATGACATATACTCTTTTATAGTCTCAAAGCAAGTCTCCTCTTGTCTTTTCCTTCTCTTGACTATAGACTCTTTCATCTGTCATATTTTGATTTCCCGTTACCACCTATTATCACATCTTACTCATAATTCTTCAATTACTCTCTTCTTATTCTCCTGCTAATATTTTTGTCTATTACCTTATTCTGAAAACTTCAACAAAATATTCTTTCACTTTTATCTCCCCCTGCTCCATCTTACTAGCTCTTCATGTCGCCTAATATTCTTTTTTACTAGGGGCGGGAGTCATACTAAAGAAAATATTTATCCCTTCTAGGACGCCATTACATGTCTTCTAATATTTTCGAATGTTCTAGTATGCATATCTGACTGTACTATTTTAAAGTGCACCATCTGGTATGCACGATCGAATAGGGCCTCAAACAGGGCCATATCGTCAAGAATTCTCTTTCTACTAATGCCCTTACCTGCTGCTATATTAGCCCTCTATCTAGCCGTAATTTTTCTAATTGCAAGCATCTCTATAATTAGCAAACATAAGTCTTGGCTCGAACTATTATGACTCAGCTCTATAGCACGATGTGGATTTGAAAGAAGGATAACAGAATCCTAAATGCTTTGTAGCTTCCTGTTTATATAATATGGTGCACAACATATCTATAAACAAGGCTGTACTAGACACGACTTATAGACTCCCTTGGATAGAATTGCTCTAATACCAAGTTTGTCACACCCCAAACCTGAAGAGGCGTGGCCGGCACCCGGTGCCATACTCGGCCTGAGCGTACCACTCTATAACTATAAACTCTGGAGAGGTAACCCTCAACTTAGGCCGATGGGGCCATATTCAGAATCATCTGAAAATAACGTCTCTCTCATATGAGGGGTAAACATACCCAAAAGCTGATATATATAAATGTGCAGGCAGACGAAGCCGCCATGAACATCTACTAATATACAAAATATACAGGACTCGTCTACAAGCCTCTAGAGATAATTAAACTGTATCATGGTCGGGACAGGGCCTCGACCTACCCATCAGACCTGTATATATAAAATGGACTCCAATGTCTAGACTTGGTAACTCCGAGGAAGTAGAGCTTACCAACCAAGCTGGTGTTTGACTCTGCTGCAGGGAGGGTCTGTCCAACTGTCTATCAAAATCGGCAGGCATGAAATGCAGCATCCCCGGCAAAAGGGATGTCAGTACGAAATAATGTACCGAGTATGAAAGACAATAGAATAACTGAAAGATGAACCTGAACTAAAAATATAATAACTAAAAGTAACTGGGAGTCAGAGATAATCTGAAGATATGATTACCTACTGATACTGACTCAACTCTCTCAATATAGTAAGTAAAATAGATGTCCAGCCCTATAAGGATCAGTACATATAACTGCTCCGCCATAGTAGGCTCACTCATAGGCGCTCGGCCATACTAGGCTTTGTATCTCAGCCATTCTAGGCTCGCTCATAGGTGCTCGTCTACAGTAAGCTCGGTATATAACGTACCATCTTATCAAAGGTTGCCCAATAGGGGCCTGCCCATCGATTATAGCTCGATGGTGGTGAAAATATTAAAATACTGTATATATATAGACTCTCTGCTCTCTTGGCTGAAAATAGACAAAACTAAACTGAATATAAAGCCACGATAAGGGAGAATGTTGTAACTTATGAGACTAGGACAATGTACATAAATTAAGGAATATGGACTTCTTTTTATGTCTCGTTATTAAACACGTGTAGTTACTAGATCATGCCAAAATGAAGGAAATGTTTATCCTTAACATACCTTAATCTCATTGAGTCCTTAATAGCTTCAAAGCAACTCTTCAAACAACTCAACTCATTCTACCATAGCATAAGGAGGTTTAAAATCGGTGCTGAGTAAAGGCTAAGTTCGTAACATAAGCTAGTAGCTCGTTTATGTAAATTTGGGCAGCATCTCCCCTATAACAAGGGCCTTCTCCAATACCATATACCAACAACAACAATCAGAGAAATACAATAAGAACAACATCAACAATAGGGTACAAAATATTTCATTAGCAAGTCCTCAACATATCACGATGAGCGGCAAGCTCGGATTGAATCCCTTTAGCACCCTTCAACCCCATTATCATTCATTCTTGAGCTTAGTAATATATTCAGTATAATAACCAATACCTTTTAAGGGATTTCCAGCCTTTTACTCAATTTTAAAGTTACTCAAAATAGCCCAACACAAGTTAATAACACTGTCGACAACTTCCAAAACAGTCCAATAAGAGACAACAATTTCTTATACAACTTCAAGTTCTATCTTATAATTCTTCATCCAAATAACTTAGCCAACACATAGATATGATTAATCCCAAGAAATAGAGTGTTATAAATACCTTAAACAATCTAGAAAAACTCGAACTAGAGCTTCCCTTAGCTTATAAGCACCCTTAATCACATCACAACACCATTCTTCTTCACTTAGGCTAACTTTTGAGGTTACGTTTAGGTAAAACACCATTGGATTCGACTTGGAACCCTTGAGAACTGTTAGAGAGGTGTTGAGAGAGTTTGGGAACTGCCTATGGTCTAAAATGACCAAAATAAGCTATCCAACCTTTTAAAATGTTCAAGGGTCGTCCACCGCCTAAGTGGGTCCCATTGGGAGCTGCTTGTGCAGTCTCACAGAAATTCGAATATCTCTCTAATCCAGTATCGTATCGATGAACGGTTTAATGCGTTAGAAACTAGACTCGTTCTTCAATTTAGTAGGTGGATAATCTCGTAATTCCAAGTATATTGGGAGAAAATCTCAGATACATTTGACCTAATTTTTAGCACATTTATGGATGTAATTTGTGATGACCTTTGCAAACATTTGTTCCACAACTCGACTATCATACGACTAACATAAATTATAAAATAACCTCCTTATAATGTTAATCACCCTAGTCTCACCCAAAAAGTATATGTTATAGCATGACTTTTGACGAAACTTGTTTTCTTCAATTCGTTTAGCTTCTAAGCCTTCAAACCCTCTTGGTACTCGGTATTTATGATCTTAAATATTTGTAACCTCCATGATAACATGATTAAATAACTTTGTAAACTTTTTAAAGATGATTTCATTTCTGAGCTTACATCAATTGACTTGTGACTTACTCTTACGTACAAAAACATGGGGTGTAACAACACAAATGGAATGTTATCTAAAAAAATGTCTATCGAATATTCTCCTAACTTTGTTTAGTCAACAATTCAAGAAGCTCTTTCGATTACTTAGAAGAATCACTAAATTAAACCAAATGAAATACTATAAAGATAATCACCAAAATATTTCCTTAAATACATTGGTGAACAATTTCGCAATCAATTCAATGCTCCACATAAGAGTTCATGCAATTAAACAAGAGTTAAATCCATAAATAATGCTCATCTGATGAAACTTTAATAAGCCACCTCGTGTGGCTCCTTGTTGGTCATGCAGTGATAGGCCATCTAATTAGCCTTAGAGCATTTTTCTTCTACTTTTTTTACTTACGTATTCGTTCCTTAATCCCAGCTTATCTTACGAACTCTTACTCTGGCTTCGAAGTCTTTTTTATTCATTGTAGTTCTAAAAGCGTGTCTTAGCTAGGATTCTCAACCTACACAATTGAAAATACGTAATGAGTATAAATTCTTCACTCTTAAGCTCAAACACAAGTAAAGTGTAGTCAACAATGGGTGAAATATAGCCAAAAATTAGTATTTATTGCATACCATCAGAAGGAAGTAACTATTAGGACAAACTCATCTTTAGTACGTGGAGTAGTTGTATAACGACATGACAGGTCATTTTGAGTACTTGCTTCCTTTTTATTGTTTAGAGACTTCTTATAGATCGATTTGATGATTTATGACTTTTGTGTGTAGTTCGTATCGATTTCTGAAAAGTTTATATGTGAAATTTTAAAGAAAATGTGATTTTTCACTTTAAATATTGCTAGAGTTGACCATGATCAACATTTTTGGTAAACGACCTCGAGTCGGTATTTTGATAATTCCGGTAGGTTCGTATGAAGAATTTGGACTTGTACGAATGTTTGGTTGAGGTCCTGGGTGATCTGAGGCCGTTTCGACGCATTATGTGAAAAGTTAAAAAAATGAGTTTAAACTTGAAAATCTTGGGTTTTAATAATCAATTCTTGGTTTTAGATGTTATTTTGGTGATTTGAGGTTGCGAGCAAGTTTTTATGATGTTATTACACTTGTGTGAATGTTCTTATTGGAGCCTGGGGAGATCGGGTCAGTTTCGAATGCGTTGCAGATATTTTTGGACTGCTGAGAAATCTGGTGCTGGGAACCTGCTGGTCTCACATTCGCAAAAACCTATTCGTAAATGCGATCCTCGCAT
This sequence comes from Nicotiana attenuata, assembly GCF_001879085.1. Lineage (NCBI taxonomy): Eukaryota > Viridiplantae > Streptophyta > Magnoliopsida > Solanales > Solanaceae > Nicotiana > Nicotiana attenuata. The sequence continues at coordinate 998,455 of NW_017670315.1, forward strand.
TTATGATGTCAAGATCGCATTTGCGATATAGGACTTCACTTTTGGAAAGATATGGCAGCATTTGTGATATGGGGGTATATCTCATTTGCGATGGTAGTGTCGCAATTGCGACTGGGGACTGGGCTGGTAAGCTTCACAAATTCATTATTGTTTTTATTGATGATATCCTGGTGTACTCGCGTAGTCAGGAGGAGCACGCGCAGCATTTGCGAGTTGTATTGCAGAGATTGAGGGAGGAGAAGCTTTATGCAAAGTTCTCCAAGTGTGAGTTTTGGCTCAGTTCAGTGTCTTTCTTGGGGCACGTGGTGTCCATTGAGGGTATTCAGGTCGACCCGAAGAAGATAAAGGCGGTGCAGAGTTGGCCTAGACCGACTTCAGCCACAGAGATTCGTAGTTTCCTTGGTTTGGCAGGGTATTATCGCCGGTTTGTTCAGGGATTTTCCTCTATTGCATCGCCCTTGACCAAGTTGACTCAAAAGGGGGCTCCATTTGTATGGTTGGACGAGTGCGAGGAGAGCTTTCAGAAGCTCAAGACAGCTTTGACCTCAGCTCTAGTATTGGTTTTGCCATCAGCTTCAGGTTCTTATACTGTATATTGTGATGCTTCGAGAGTTGGGATTGGATGTGTATTGATGCAGGAGGGTAGAGTTATTGTTTATGCTTCTCGTCAGTTGAAGCCCCACGAGAAGAACTACCCTGTACATGATTTGGAGTTAGCTGCTATAGTTCATGCTTTGAAGATTTGGAGGCACTACTTGTATGGCGTATCTTGTGAGGTATTCACCGATCATCACAGTCTTCAGCATTTGTTCAAGCAAAAGGATCTTAATTTGAGGCAGCGGAGGTGGCTAGAGTTACTTAAGGATTATGATATTTCCATCCTGTATCACCCGGGGAAGGCCAATGTAGTGGCCGATGCTTTAAGCCGAAAGGCTGTCAGTATGAGGAGTTTGGCGTACATCCCAGTTGGGGAGAGGCCCTTTGCAGTTGATGTTCAGGCCTTGGCCAATCGGTTGGTGAGACTAGATATTTCAGAGCCTAGTCGGGTATTGGCTTGTGTGGTTTCTCGGTCTTCCTTATATGATCGCACCAGAGAGCGCCAGTATGATGATCCACATTTGCTTGTCCTTATGGACAAGGTCCAGCATGATGATGCCAGTGACGTGACCATTGGTGAGGATTGTGTGTTGGGGATGCAGGGCTGGATTTGTGTGCCCAATGTGGATGGGCTTCGGGAGTTGATATTAGAGGAGGCCCATAGCTCGCGGTATTCCATTCATCCGGGTGCCGCGAAGATGTATCAGGATTTGGGGCAGCACTACTGGTGGAGGAGAATGAAGAAAGATATTGTGGGATTTGTGGCTCGGTGTTCAATTGTCAACAGGTGAAATATGAGCATCAGCGACCTGGTGGATTGCTTCAACAGATGGATATTCCCGAGTGGAAGTGGGAGAGGATTACTATGGACTTTGTTGTTGGACTTCCTCGGACTTTGAGGAAATTTGATGCTATTTGGGTGATTGTTGATCGGCTGACCAAGTTCGCGCACTTCATTCTGGTGTGTACTACCTATTCTTCAGAGCGCCTGGCAGGGATTTATATTCGGGAGATTGTTCGGTTGCACGGTGTTTCGGTTTCTATCATCTCAGATAGAGGTACTCAGTTTACTTTGCAGTTTTGGAGAGCCGTGCAAAGAGAGTTGGGTACTCAGGTGGAGTTGAGCACAGCGTTTCATCCTCAGACGGACGGACAGTCCGAGTGTACCATTTAGATATTGGAGGACATGTTGCGTGCCTGTGTTATTGATTTTGGGGGTTCTTGGGATGAGTTTTTGCCGCTTGCAGAGTTTGCCTACAACAACAGCCATCAGTCGAGCATTTAAATGGCTCCGTATGAGGCATTATATGTGAGGCGGTGTAGATCTCCAGTTGGTTGGTTCGAGCCCGGCGAGGCTAGGCTATTGGGGACAGAATTGGTTCAGGATGCCTTAGAGAAGGTGAAGCTGATTCAGGAGAGGCTCCGTACAGCACAGTCGCGTCAGAAGAGTTATGCGGACCGGAAGGTTCGGGATGTGTCTTATATGGTTGGTGAGAAGGTCTTGCTGAAGGTTTCGCCCATGAAGGGTGTTATGCGGTTTGGAAAGAAAGGGAAGTTGAGTCCGCGGTTTATTGGGCCTTTTGAGGTACTTAGGAGGATTGGGGAGGTGGCTTATGAGCTTGCCTTGCCACCGAGCTTGTCGGGCGTGCATCCGGTATTTCATGTATCTATGCTCCGGAAGTATGTTGGGGACCCGTCCCATGTATTGGACTTCAGCACGATTCAGTTGGATGATTATTTGGGTTATGATGTAGAGCCAGCAGCCATTTTGGATCGTCAGGTTCGGAAGTTGAGGTCAAAGGATGTTGCTTCAGTGAAAGTGCAATGGGGAGGTCGGCCCGTGGAGGAGGCTACTTGGGAGACCGAGCGGGAGATGCGGAGCAGATATCCCCACCTGTTTGAGGCTTCAGGTATGTTTCTTGACCCGCTCGAGGACGAGCGTTTGTTTTAGTTAGGGAGGATGTGACGACCCGACCCGTCGTCACGTGAGTTACCGCCCCGTTTCCCCCATTTTTTGCTTCTTCATGCTTCATTATAAGAGTCTTGTGTGAACGGGTTGATTTGGATTGGTTTTAGAAGGAAATGAGACACTTAGTCTCTTTAGGGAAGGATTGGTTTGGAAAAGTCAACCGGATGTTGACCTATGTGTTAGAGGGCTCGAATGTAAATTCTAATGATTCGGTTAGCTTTGGGGGATGATTTGTGACTTAGGAGCGCGATCGGAAGTGATTTTGGAGGTCCGGTGTAGAATTAGGCTTGAATTGGCGAAGTTAGTATTTTGGCGAATTCCGGTTGATAGGTGAGATTTTGATCCGAGGGTCGGAATGGAATTCCGAGAGTTTCTGTAGCTTTGTTATGTGATTTGGGATATGTGTGCAAAATTTCGGGTCATTCGGAGGTGATTTGGTTGGGTTTTTTATCGAATGCGTATTTCAGATGTTTTTGAAGAACTTAGGCTTGAATTCGGTGAGAATTGATGAGTTTAGTGTTGTTTGATGTGTCTTGATGATTGGAACAAGTTTGAATGATGTTTTAGGATGGATTGGCACTTTTGGTTGAGGTCCCGGGGACCTCGGGGTGATTTCGGATGGCCATCGGGATGAATTTTGGACTTGATGCATTGCTGAAGATTGCTGGTATCTGGTATTTCCGATTCTGCGGAAAAGGGGCCGCAGATGTGGTTCCGCAGATGCGAATAAGGGATCGCAGGTGCGGGTGTTGGCCATTTGGAGGAATTACACAGAAGCGGATGATTTCCGCAGGTGCGGTCTCCGCAGATGCGGTTAATGACCGCAGAAGCGGTCCGTGCATGCAAGGGAGGTTCCATAGAAGCGGAGGCTTGACCGCAGAAGCGGTGTCCGCAGAAGCGGAGATTGACCGCAGAAGCGGTCCTGGGCATAGTGAAGATCCGCAGAAGCGGAGGGAAAAACCGCAGAAGCGGTAACCGCAGGTGTGGTTCATTTATCGCAGATGCGAAAATGACTGATCAGAGAAGGGTTTTAAAAGCTCATTTTGTTCCGCGAGCTAAGGTTTATTTCCACCATTTTTGATCAACCTTAAGAGCTTTTGGACGGAAATTGAAGGTGATTTCGACTGGGTGTGATTGGAGGTGAGTTCTATGACCTAAATACATGATTTAATGGTAGAATTAACATAGAAATTCATGAAAATTTATAAAAACGGGGAAGAACTAGGGCTTTAGTTTTGGTATTTCAAATTGGGTTTTGATGGGTCATTTGAGCTCGGATTTGGGAGTTCTTGATATGTATAAACTCTTGGTGAGATAAGGAATCCGATGATGGTAAATTTTCTGATTTTCAAGATGTAGGCCCGGGGCTCGGATTTTGCAAATTTCGTGATTTTCGATGTTTTTCGATTCTTTTGGATTGGGTTATGTTCCCTTAGCCTATGGTGATTTATTCGTTGTGGTTTTGACCAGATTCGATGCGCGAGGAGGCCGATTTGAGAGGCAAGGGCATAGCGAGCTAGGATTTGGCCGGCTCGAGGTGAGTAATGATAGTAAATGATATCCTGAGGGTTTGAAACCCCGGATTTGCACAACGTAGTGCTGTATTGAGGTGAAACACGCGCATAATGGCGAGTGCGGGGTTGGTTACTACTGGGGATTGTGACTTGGTCCGTCCCGATTAATATTTTTACCGCGTTCTTGACTGAAATGTATTTGTTATCAACATGATTTGGGTCTATTGCCATATTTTGGGCTTCATGCCGACTACTTGAATCCTTCGTGGATTTTTATCACTGTTTCCTCACTATTTTTATATACTACTTGAACTCAGTCCTGTTGATTATCCTGTTTTAGAAACTCAGCTGATTTAATTGAACTTTGAGACTTAAATGATATTTCCACTGTTATTTGGGCTGAGCACTACTATTTTATTGATGCCTGAGGGGCTGATGATGTTTCTGGACTGAGTGAGGCCGAGGGCCATATGTGAGGAGGCTTTCAGGCCTCGAGTGTGATGTGAGGAGACATTCAGGCCTCGAGTGTGATGTGAGGAGGCTTTCAGGCCTCGAGTGTGATGTGAGGAGGCTTTCAGGCCTTATGTGTGATGTGAGAAGGCTTTCAGGCCTTATGTTGATATAGCGCTTGGGCCGTAAGGGGCCCCTCCGGAGTCTGCACACCCACAGTGAGCGCGGGTACCCATATGATCTGAGAGTGAGCCCGAGGGGCTGATATTATGCTAAGTGACTGATACTGAGCCCGAGGGGCTGATACTGTTCTGAGCGATTGATACTGGGCCCGAGGGGCAGATTTCCACTCATTATTAACTTGTTGTTTTATCTGATTTACCTGTTTGTTTAAAAGGAGATTTCATTTGATTTTTACTGTTTTACTGCTTTAAATGATTTACTGCCTGATATAGAATTACCTTGTGCACTTATGTGTTTTCATGCCTTTGGTTATTATTTATTATTATTACTCACTGGGTCAGAGTACTCACATTACTCCCTGCACCATGCATGCAGATTCAGGCATAGCCGAGTCCATACCTGAGCACTGATTCCTTCCAGACCAGGCAGCGAGTTGGAGTTACGAGGTAGCTGTTGACGTCCGCAGCCCCTTGTCTCCCCTATCTTACATCATTTATGTTTTATTCAGACTATTGTATCGGATATTACTCTTTGTAGACATATAGCAAACTCTGTAGTAGCTCATGACTTGTGATACCCCGGTTTGGGCTGTGTCGGGATGGTTTTCTTTGTTATTATCGTTGTTCCGTATTATTGACTATATTAAGCATGTGTTAGAATTGTTAGTGTTAATCAATTGCTTAAAAGAGGTGTTAGCGTTGTTCTGGCTGGCCTTGTCTTCACGAGAGGCGCCATCACAACCGGGTTTGGGGATTGGGTCGTGATAGGCCCATGTGGTCAAAATCCAAAGTTAAGATCAAATCTCGATTACTCATTCACACCCGAGCCCGGATATGTGATTTGCTTCGAAATCTAACCTCAATTTGAGGTCTAAATTTCAATTTTACAAAATTCCTAAATTCTACCAACCCTCCCCCCCCCCCCCCCAAATTCTATTCTAAAAATCCTAGATTTAATGATGAAATTCATGAAAAAGTAATGGAAATTGATCAAAAACAAGTTAAAGTTACTAACTTATGAAGTTGGGAAGAAATTGCTCTCCAAAAATTGCCTTTATGGAGTCTAGGGTTCAAAAATAATGTAAAATAAGCTATGTCCAGAAATTTCCACAATTTACCCAGCTCCAGGTATCGCAATTTGTGAATATTGTAACTGCGAACCACTGACCGAAAATGCGATTAGTTCCTGAGCCTTGTAGATATCACAAATGCGACCAAATCTCGCATTTGCGAAGTCCCTATCTATCACAAACGCGGTCAAAGCTTTGCATCCAGATAAGGCCGAAATACACTGTTCATCAAATGCATGAACGATGCTGGGGCATTGGTCAGCCCAAAAGACATAACAAGAAACTCATAGTGCCCATATCTAGTCCTGAAAGTAGTCTTCATAATATCTGAATCCCTGATCTTCAACTGGTGATAGCCCGAACGGAGATCAGTCTTGGAGAACACCCTCGCTCCCTGAAGCTGGTCAAATAAATCATCAATGCGAGGCAGGGGATACTTGTTCTTCACTGTTACTTTGTTCAATTGCCTGTAGTCAATGCACATTCTCATGGTGCCATCCTTCTTCTTCATAAATAGAACAGGTGCACCCCACGGTGACACACTAGGCCGAATGAACCTCTTATCTAGGAGTTCCTGAAGCTGATCCTTTAATTCTTTCAACTCTGCTGGTGCCATACGATATGGCGGAATGGAAATGGGCCGAGTGCCCGGCACCAGGTCAATACCAAAATCAATATCCCTATCCGGTGGCATTCCCGGCAGGTCTGCAGGAAACACATCGGGAAACTCCCTCACCAGTGGGACGGAATCAATGCTAGGAGTCTCGGCTCCAACATCCCTCACAAACGCCAAATATGAATGACAACCCTTTCCCACCATACGCTGAGCCTTTAGGAATGAAATCACCCTGCTAGGAACATAGTCAGTCACACCATGCCACTTGATCCTCGGAACACCCGGTATAGCCAAGGTGACTGTCTTAGCATGACAGTCTAGAATAGCATGACACGGAGATAGCCAGTCTATGCCCAAAATAACATCAAAATCCAGCATGCTCAATAGCAGTAGATCAACTCAGGTCTCCAGACCCCTAATAGTCACCAAACACGACCGATACACATGGTCTACAATAATAGTATCGCCCACCGGGGTAGATACACGAACAGGTAAAGCAAGACACCCTCGGGTCGTACCCAAATGATGAGCAAAATATGAGGACACATAAGAATAGGTGGAACCGGGATCAAATAAGACTGAGGCATCTCTGTGGCAGACTGAAATAATACCTGTAATGACAGCATCCGAAGCAATAGCATCTGTCCCGCCCTGAAGAGCATAAAAGCGAGCCTGACCACCGCCCGATCGACCTCCACCCCTGGGGCGACCTTTGGCTGCCTGACCCTCACCTCTAGCTGGCGGGGCGGGTACTGAAGAACCTGGACCAGAAGATGAGGGCTGACCCCTCTGCTGAGATGAGCTAGCAGCACGACGAGGACACTGCCTCCACATATGCCCAAATTCTCCACACTCATAGCAGCTCCCAGGTGCTGGAGACCGGGACTGAAGGGAACCCCTCGCGCCGGAGTGACTAGCTGATGCACTCGGCCTGGAAGAACCCTGAGCAGACAGGGCACGAGATGAACTCTGTGCTGGAAGAGCGCTGAGTGAAGGCTGACTCTGCTGAGAACCATGATAACCACGACCTGAAGATGCCCCACGATACTCGGGACGAGCCGACTGAGCGGGCCTGAAAGGATAACCCCGTCCCTTCTGGAACTGGCCCCTCGAAAGAGCGCCACTGTAACTACCAGAACCTCGAGGCCTCTTGGCCTCCCTCTCCTCTCGATCCTGACGGCGAACCGCCTCAATCTCTCGAGCTATATCGACCACCTCCTCGAATGGAGCACCCAGTACTCTCTCTCTAGTCAGAAGAACACGGAGATGGTAGTTGAGACCATCAACAAACCTCCGGATACGCTCACGATCAGTCGGAACCAGCCAAACTGCATGACGAGCCAACTCTGAAAATCTCATCTCATATTGAGACACTGTCATATCTCCCTGCTGTAGCCACTCAAACTGTCTGCGCAGCTCCTCTCTGCGGGACTGCGGTACGTACTTCTCCAAGAAGAGAGTGGAGAACTCCTGCCAAGTCAAAGGTGCTGCACCGGTCGGCCTACGCCTCTCATACGCCTCCCACCAAGTGAAGGCAGCCCTAGTAAACTGAAAAGTAGCAAAAGCCACACCACTGGACTTAAGAATCCCTGCTGTATGGAGCATCCGCTGACATCTGTCAAGAAAACCCTAGGCATCCACGCCCTCAGCACCACTGAATGTCGGAGGGTGGAGTCTACCAAACCTCTCAAGACGATGCTGCTCATCCCCAGGCATGGCTGGAACCCTGAACTCCTGCACTGGTGCAACTGGCTGAGCTGGAGGTGCCTCTGGAGTCTGTAATCCCTGCACTACCTGCTCAGGTGTGCGAGCAGCGGGGGTTTGATTGCCTCCCCCAGCCTGCGAAGTAGCTGCTGCTGTGGTGGCTGAAACTGCCTGAGCCAGGCCGGTGCAAACCGTCAAAATCTGAGCCAAGGTCTCCTGAGGACCCAGAATCACGATGGGCATAGCTGGTGCCTGAACTGGTGCTGCTGGAGCATGATCCTGAGCTGGGGCAACTGGTGGATCAACAGGCGCTGCCCCTGCTGCTCTGCCTCCGCCACGACCATGACCACGACCGCGTCCACGGCCTCTGGTGGCCTCAGTGGGTGGCACTGGTGGTCGTCCGCCACGTCTGGTAGCTCGTGTCCTCACCATCTGTGAGAGGATAGAATAAAGAGAAATTTAGTACTCGGATCAACAAGTTCACACGACAAGAATTTCAAGAATGTGGAATTTTCCTAAAGGTTCTGCAGCCTCCCGAGGATAAGTACAGACGTCTCCGTACCGATCCGCGAGACTCTACTAAACCAGCTCATGACTTGTGAGACCTAGTAACCTAGGCTTTGATACCAACTTGTCACGACCCAATCCCCAATGATAATAACAAAGGAAACCATCCCGACACAGCCCAAACCGGGGTGTCACAAGTCATGAGCTACTACAGAGTTTGCTATAAGTCTACAAAGAGTAATATCCGATACAATAGTCTGAAGAAAACATAAATGATGTAAGATAGGGGAGACAAGGGGCTGCAGACGTCAACAACTACCTCGTAACTCCAACTCGCTGCCTGGTCTGGAAGGAATCAGTGCTCAGGTGCGGACTCGGCTATGCCTGAATCTGCACGCATGGTGCAGGGATTAATGTGAGTACTCCGACCCAATGAGTAATAATAATAAATAATAACCGAAGGCATGAAAACACATAAGTGCACAAGGTAATTCTATATCAGGCAGTAAATCATTTAAAGCAGTAAAACAGTAAAAATCAAATGAAATCTCCTTTTAAACAAACAGGTAAATCAGATAAAACAACAAGTAAATAATGAGTGGAAATCTTCCCCTCGGGCCCAGTATCAATCGCTCAGAACAGTATCAGCCCCTCGGGCTCAGTATCAGTCACTCAGCATAATATCAGCCCCTCGGGCTCACTCTCACGATCATACTGGGTACCCCGCGCTCACGTGTGGGTGTGCAGACACCGGAGGCGCCCCTTACGGCCCAAGCGCTATATCAACATAAGGCCTGAAAGCCTCCTCACGTCACACTCGAGGCGTGAAAGCCTCCTCACATCACACTCGAGGCCTGAATGTCTCCTCACATCACACTCGAGGCCTGAAAGCCTCCTCACATATGGCGCTCGGCCTCACTCAGTCCAGAAACATCATAAGCCCCTCAGGCATCAATAAAATAGTAGTGCTCAGCCCAAACAAATATGGAAATATCATTTAAGTCTCAAAGTTCAATTAAATCAGCTGAGTTTGTAAAACAGGATAATCAACATGACTGAGTTCAAGTAGTATATAAAAATAGTGAGGAAACAGTGATAAAAATCCACGAAGGATTCAGGTAGTCGGCATGAAGCCCAAAATATGGCAATAGACCCAAATCATGTTGATAACAAATACATTTCAGTCAAGTACGCGGTAAAAATATTAATCGGGACGGACCAAATCACAATCCCCAGTAGTAAACAACCCCGCGCTCGCTATTAAGCGCGTGTTTCACCTCAATACAGCACTACGTTGTGCAAATCCGGGGTTTCAAACCCTCAGGATATCATTTACTATCATTACTCACCTCGAGCCGGCCAAATTCTAGCTCGCTATGCCCTTGCCTCTCAAATCAGCCTCCTCGCGCGTCGAATCTGGTCAAAACCACAACGAATACATCACCATAGGCTAAGGGAACGTAACCCAATCGAAAAGAATCGAAAAACATCGAAAATCACGAAATTTGCAAAACCCGAGCCCCTGGCCCTCATCTTAAAAATCAGAAAATTTACCATCATCGGATTCCTTATCTCGCCACGAGTTTATACATATCAAGAACTCCCAAATCCGAGCTCAAATGACCCATCAAAACCCAATTTGAAATACCAAAACTCAAGCCCTAGTTCTTCCCTCTTTTTATAAATTTTCATGAATTTCTATGTTAATTCTACCATTAAATCATGTATTTAGGTCATAGAACTCACCTCCAATCACACCAAGTCGAAATCACCATCAATTTCCGTCCAAAAGCTCTTAAGGTTGATCAAAAATGGTGGAAATAAGCCTTAGCTCGCGGAACAAAATGAGCTTTTAAAACCCTTCTCCGATCAGTCATTTTCGCATCTGCGATAAATGAACCGCCCCTGCGGTTACCGCTTCTGCGGTTTTTCCCTCCGCTTCTGCGGATCTTCACTATGCCCAGGACCACTTCTGCGGTTAATCTCCGCTTCTGCGGAACCTCCCTTGCATGCACGGACCGCTTCTGCGGTCATTAACCGCATCTGCGGAGACCGCACCTGCGAAAATCATCCGCTTCTGCATAATTCCTCCAAATGGTTAACACCCGCACCTGCGATCCCTTATTCGCATCTGCGGAACCGCATCTGCGGCCCCTTTCCCGCAGATGCGGAAATACCAGATACCAGCAATCATCAGCAATGCATCAAGTCCAAAATTCATCCCGATGGCCATCCAAAATCACCCCGAGCCCCCCGAGACCTCAACCAAAAGTGTCAATCCATCCTAATACATCATTCAAACTTGCTCCAATCATCAAGACACATCAAAAAACACTAAAATCATCAATTCTCACCGAATTCAAGCCTAAGTTCTTCAAAAACTTCCGAAATACGCATTTGATCAAAAATCCAACCAAATCACCTCCGAATGACCCGAAATTTTGCACACATATCCCAAATCACATAACGAAGCTACAAAAACTCTCTCAATTCCATTCCGACCCTCGGATCAAAATCTCACCTATCAACCGGAATTCGCCAAAATACTAACTTCGCCAATTCAAGCCTAATTCTACACCGGACCTCCAAAATCACTTCTGATCGCGCTCCTAAGTGACAAATCATCCCCCGAAGCTAACCGAATCATCAGAATTTACATCCTAGCCCTCTAACACATAGGTCAACATCCGGTTGACTTTTCCAAATCAAACCTTCCCTAAAAAGACTAAGTGTCTCATTTCCTTCTAAAACCAATCCAAATCAACCCGTTCATACAAGACTCTTATAATGAATCATGAAGAAGCAGAAAATGGGGGAAACGGGGAGGTAACTCACGTGACGACGGGTCGGGTCGTCACAGGGCCCCGGTTGACTTTTGTTAACTTGTTCAATTGTTTTAAACATCGAACCTTTATTGTACGTGATTTGTTTCTAAATCTTGTTTTGAATTGTTTGAGCGATATTTGACTAGATTCGGTTGGTTTGGCGGCTTGTTCTAAAGGGAAACCCGTGTTGGATTGTTAACTTTATTTTAGAAAGATGTAAGTGTCGTGGTTAAACTTGATTTGGGGGAATTAGGACTTCATTGGTCTATTTGCTACGTGATTTATGTGTGGGTAGAACGTATATGCAAGGTGACGAGTATATATGCGTTGTCATGGGTTCAAGCATGCGGGGTGGACTACTTAGTTGCATGTCTTTAACTATATCATGTCTTCATTTATACCATATTTTTACTTGTTACATGCTTTACTTGCTACATGTCTTTACTTGTTAAATACACGCCTTCATTTTTTACATACCTCTATTTGTTACATGCTCCAAGTATTCATGCCTTTATTATTGTCTGCCTTTACTTGTTCTATACTCTTATTTGCTATCAGATACATGCTTTTACTTGTCTCATGCTTGTACTTACTTATTTGCCTTTGCTTGCTTTCTATCTCACTTTGCTATGTTATATTGGATTGTCTTAGAGAATTTACACGTTTTATATTGCCTTTTGTTTTAATTAACTCGTTTATACCTTTTACTTGTGAAATTACTTGAGTCACAAGAACAAGTGCCAAAATAAGGAAGAAGGGAACGTGGGTAGTTTTTGTGTACAACTAATGATAAGAAGATGGGTGCACTTGCTTCAAAAGACTAGACCCACTAGAGGAAATAAAAAAGAAGAAGAAAACCACATATTTATAAAACACAATTACTGGAAAAAAGTGATCACATGTTCTTGGCTAGTGATGATACACAAGTGAAGTGCCTCAATAAAAAGGAAGTGCATTCTGTCTAATTGGTGGAGCTACAAGGTGTCGAGCCATAAGAAGTTGCGCTCAATATTAAAGGCTGTGTGAACCAAAGTGTTTATTAGGGTTAGTCACTGCTTTTTCAAATATGTCCTATCCGTCCCTTAACCTACATTATAATCGTTGAAAGTCCTATTTGATTGTTACATCTCGCATTTCGTACGATTAAAGTTTCGTCTTCAGTTAATTGACGTAGACTCGGGGATGAGATTTTCTTGAGATTATAAGCATTTATGCTATTTATAACAAGCAATTAGTACGTGCCGTGAAAGATAAAAGGTAAATGAATCAAAGAAAATGAGTTTCATTGAAGGTTGTTGATTTGGGATAAAATACGGTCCGAGCGATAATACCCGCTATTATATATCAATATATCTCAACCACCTATGTGGGCCCCATAGAGAGCTTCTTTCTCAATCTTGAGAAAACACAAATATCTCTATACTCCGATGTTGGCCACCTCTCTATATTCACTTTAGGAGCTTTAATTGAGGCCTCTCCTTTTGGAAAGTAGGTGATACACCTACTTGTCACCTACTAGTCTACGCAGTCTCACGAAAATATGAATATTTCTTTACTCTGATTCCGTATCAATAAAATATTTAATGTGTTGAAAACTAAACTCGTAGATCTTCAATTTGGTAGGTGGATCATCCCGTAGTTCCAAGTACATTGGGATAAAAGCTCAGATACGTTTGATCTAATTTTCAGCACATTTATGAATGTAACTTGTGATGATCTTTGCCAACTTTTGTTCCAAAACTCTCTTGACCTCAAAACATAACACAGGACTATCATAAGGCTAAAATAACTCAAAAAATAACCGCCTTATCATGTTTATCACCATAGTATCACCCCAAAAGTACATGTTATAACATTCCTAACTTGTCGACTTTTGTCGAAACTTATTTTCTACAATTCGTTTAGCTTCTAAACCTTCCAACCCTCTTGGTACTTATTGTTCGTGATATTAAATATTTGTAACCTCTAATGGTAACATGATTAACTTACTTTATGTATTTTCAGAGATGATCTCATTTCTGAGCTTACATCAATTGACTTACGATGTACTCTTACGTACGAAAGCACGGGGTGTAGCATCATTCCCCCTTTGGAAAATTTGTCCTCGAATACCCGCAGGATTTCGTAGATCAGCTTCATAGGATTTTTCGGGTTATGCATGCCACGAAGAAAGAGGAAGTTGAGTTGGCAGCTTTTCGATTCCGAGATATAGCCATCCTTTGGTACGAGGGATGGGAAAGGTCCACGGGACGTGATGCACCTCCAACTATTTGGGAGGATTTTTCGGATACCTTCCTTCACTAGTACTTACCGTGGGAGATCCGACAGGCTCGAGTCGATTAGTTTCTAGCCCTCAAGCAGGGCAATATGAGTGTTCGAGAGTATAGTCTCCGTTTTGACTCATTGGCCAGATATGCACCATCCATAGTTGCTACTATGCAGGACAGGATTCACAGGTTTATAGGAGGGTTGGCCCCAGAGTTGACCGAGGGCATGTACCACCGCTGCTTTGTAGGATAGTATGGATATCTCTCGGACTCAGGCATTCGCCCAAAATATAGAAAGGGCAGGCGTCGACAGCAGGGTACAGAGAGGACTAAGTCAGGACAACATAAGAGGATGAGATTTGCCAGGTCTCAGGAGCAGTCTCAGAGTAGTTATAGGCCCCAGTACTTCGAACGGCTACCTAGGCCTCTGCCACTATAGTTACAGGGTTACAGACATGACCGTTATACTCAGTCAGGACTAGGTGAGAGCTCACGGGCGTCGGGCTTGCAGCGACATCGAGGTTCAGGGCAGGCGTGGTCATTTTTACCGCAGTGTGACATCTGTGGTAGAGGACACTTGGGTCAATGCCGAGCCGGTTCCGATGCTTGTTATACATGTGGACGCCCGGGGCATATGATGCGAGATTGCCCAAATAGATATTTTGGGGGTATGGCACAACCAGCGAGTTCAGCAACATGATCATCTATATCCATGCATCCTTCAAGGCACGAGTCTCAGTTTTCGGCTAGTAGAGGTCGAGGCAGAGGTAGAGGTTCCAGTTCAGGTAGTAACCAGAATCATAGCTATGCTTTAGCGGGTCGACAGGACCGGGAATCTTCACCAGATGTTGTGACAGTTATGTTGAACATTTGCTCTCACGATGCTTATGCCTTGATAGACCCAGGATCTACTTTATCGTGTATTACCCCATTTGTCGCGGGGAAGTTTGGTATAGTGCCTGAAATACTAAGTGATCGTTTTGCGGTATCTACACCGGTCGGAGAATCAATTATTGCTAGACGGGTTTACCAAGGTTGTACGGTGACAGTTTGTGGTTGCAGACCTCAGCCGACCTAGTTGAGCTAGAGATGTTGGATTTTGATGCTATCATGGGCATGGATTGGTTGGCAGCTTGCTATGCAACAGTTGATTGTCGAGCAAAGACAACTAGATTTCATTTTCCGGGCGAGCCGGTCCTTGAATGGGTAGGTAATACAGCGACACCCAGAGGTAGGTTTATTTCCTATCTGAAGGCGAGGAAAATGATTGCAAAAGGGTGCATCTATCATATTGTGCGAGTTAGAGATGTAGATGCTGAGATACCTACACTTCAGTCTATTCCAGTAGTAAAATAGTACGCGGATGTATTTCCAGATGACCTTCCAGGTGCTCCTCCAGAGCGAGAGATTGATGTTTGCATCGATTTGCTTCCGGGAACTCAACCAATATTCCTCCCTCTATATAGAATGGCACCTGCCGAATTGAAGGAGTTGATGGAGCAGTTAAAAGATTTGCTAGAGAAAGGTTTTATTAGGCCCAATACCTCACCTTAGGGTGCATCGATACTATTCGTACGGAAGAAAGACGGCTCGTTGAGGATGTAGTAAATACCAAAATATACGGCGAGTCTTAACCTAGAAGTCACACAAGGCAGCATGATATTAATTCTTTTATTTTAAATCACTATATTACTAGCAGCTAAGCAGGGCAGGAGGTAATGACTCAACGTAGTAAATTCACTTTGAAAATCAATTCACCAGAATAATAGTATTAGGAAAAGAGCTCAAGAAATGACGGCAAGGCAATAAGTCAATGACAATAACTCGATCCTCAGAACACAATGAAAACTAGAAATACAGATTATCAGAGTCTCGTACGAAGGAACTGAAGCCAATACAGTAAACAAGGGATACCAATATACAAGATATGTTGCGGCGCGCAACCCGATCCCACCATATAATATCAATATCATAAGTCACCCTTATTCCACCATATCAATTCACCCTTATTTCACCTGTTGTGGCGTGCAACCCGATCCCACCGTACAATATCAATATCATAACAATAAACATAATATGTTGCGGCGTGCAACCCGAACACACCATATAATATCACTATCATAATTCACACTTATTTCACCATAACAATCCACCCTTATTTCACTTGTTGCGGCGTGCAACCCGATCCCACCGTACAATAACAATATCATAACATGAATATCCTCCCTTATTCCACCACTTCCCTTATTACACCTGTTGTGGCGTGCAACCCGATCCCCCGTACAATAACTTAAATCAACAACAACAATTCAATAACTAAATTTACCAGAAACTCTACAATCAAGGGTATGAGTACACGACAACAAGGGAACCACGTGAAATCAAAGGAATACAACAACCTTTACAAAATGACAAGACATGTAAGGCACGTGATAACTAAGAAAACAATCACAACAATTTGGACATATAGCAGATATGTACATAGTCATAGCAGAACTCAACAATTAAGAGGTAACAAGACAATAAGGAAGGCAATGACTTCAACCAAGGCGTATAAGGGCCAAATAACGAGTAAGAGGTAAATAAGTGCTAACAACATCATATAGAGCATGTAAGAGTAGTCTAACAACGAGATACCACATATTATGATAATTTAATCAAAAGCATGGAAAGAGACTACACAATCTACACCGGTCAATACCACATATAGGCTGTGTACCCACTCGTCACCTTGCGTACACGGCTTTCACATAACAAGATAACACAATTAACTCAATTCCTAAGGGGTGGTTTCCCACCCCCCTCCTCCCCCACAAAGTTAGACAAGACACTTACCTCAATTCGGCCAACTCAATACTCAATTTAGCTTTTCCTTTACCAATTTACCATCGCTCGGCCCAATCTAGCCAAAGAAGACTTAAATACATCAAACAATGCAAGAGAAAACAATTTCAATTAACAAAGCTATGATCCTTAGACAATTTGCAAAAAGTCAACAAAAGTCAACTCCTCGGGCCCGCACCTCGGAACCCAACAAAATTTACAAAACCCGAACACCCATTCAATTACGAGTCCAACCATACTAGTTTCACTCAAATCCGACACCAAATCGATATTCATAACTCAAAAATTCACTTTATGAAATTTTAGACAAAACCCCCAAATTTCACTTTGAAATCATCAATCAAATGCCAAAAACGAAGATGGATTTATGAAATATAACCAAAATCGAGTATAGAACACTTACCCCAATCCATATAGTGAAAATCACCTCCAAAAATTGTCCAAATCCGAGCTCCCCAACTCAAAATATGACCAAATGAACAAACTTTTGATATTAAGTATTTTTGCCCAGTTGTTCTGTCTCGTTTTGCATGCCAAACGATCCCGAAACTCGTTTTTGATGCCTCCAATGGATTCCTTGTGAAATTTCAGTCAAGTTAGGCTTTTGAATCACTCCATTTGACCTTATAATGAAGGAGATATGTTGGTTTCAATATTTGGAAATAGTGCAGATTTTTAAATACGAAGACCGTGACAATTTTGTAATTAATCTGAAAAATCTGGCAGCCCAATTCTTAGTAAAATGACCATAAAATCCTCATACGATGTCCAAATTTAACGATTCTTTTTTGCTATGGCTCCTTTATTACGATACAGATCTAATGCTTCAATAAAAATAGAAATCGGAGTGCATTTGTTTAATGTGGTACCAGGTACCGAGAGGTCTTGTTAAGAGAGTAAAGAAGAGTTAGAGATGACATGACGTCTCACTTAAGGTTCCAGAATAACATAAGGAAATTTATGGTGCTAGAAAGTTAAAGGAAGGGTGCGAGTACTATAAATAAATATGTGTAGGTCGCAAGCTATGGAAGATATGCTACTGACGACACCACTATTATTTTTGGATACGGAATCACAGCGCTTCCAGCCCTCTATCTGAAGTCTGGACTATTCATAACCTTCTGCATTTGAGTACCTCATACTTTCTTTATCTTTACGTTACTTAACTTTAAATCTCGCATCATATCTTCTGTCTCTTTCATAACCTCCCTTCAACATAGGTGGAATTCACATCCATAACTTGAAGCTCAACTATAATACTTGCACCTCTGGTGCATACACAATCCGGTGGGAGCTTCATACTAACTTTTTATGAGGCTGATACTCTTCTAACAAGCTTTATCGTAGAGCCTTTATAGAATATGGCCGTTGTACTATCTCTCTTGTACCTCTGATATTAAGAGTGATTATGTAATGTTCTGAATGACGATTTCTATAGTTATCCGGGTCTAATAGTTAGACTCATGATTTACTTAGTTGATGTAACTGTCACGCCCCAAAACCGAGGGGCGCGACCGGCGCTCGACCGGGTAGCCCCAGTCAAGCGGACCTGGGTGCCTTTCCTAACCCACGTGTTACCCCGTGTTTCCATTACTCATTAATCAAAGGAAATAGCCATTTATGATTTAAACACCTTTTTACGAGACATACATAACATACATGGTTACTTAGCATGGTTTACAAGTTACGCTGCCCAAATACAAGATACATGAGTACATAACCCACATTTCCTGTCTACGAAGCCTTTAGGGATAAAAAAGAGTTTTACAATACTTGTCGGTAACAAGGCTCCGGCTATACCTTACACAAATATCAAAATAAGACTCCGGGAAGAAAAGCGGCATGAGCCACGCAGGGCCCCGAGAGGAAAGGGGCTCACTAATTCAGCTGACGGGAAGTGAAGGAGTGCTACTGTCGGTGGACTGGAGTACCTGCTATAGATCCACCTACAATCATAACACGAATGTAGCGCCCCCGGCAAAAGGGACGTCAGTACATTTGAATTGTACTGGTATGTATGAACAAACTTTACCCCAAGTAAACTCAAACAATACACTAGTAACGAACAGTAATAGAATCAATAAATAAATGCACATGAAAGGAACAACCAAAGCCAAACAAGTTTCACAATCTCTCCTTTTCCCCTTTCCACATTCTTTCATCACATAAACAAATTCACAACTTTCACATATGTTCATTTCAATAGTGATTTCGATCACTTTTCCACCCTTATTACCTCGGCCACCCTTATCACCACAACCCACACCTTATAACTTCGTGTTGCGGCGCGCAACCCGATCCCACCGGACATTCACATTTAACACAACAACAATAGTTCACAGTTCAATCACATGGCTTCAGGCCATCCCGGATATCATTTCACAGCAACAATAACAATTTAAGTCACAAGATAATTGCCCACGACAAGCTACACATGATGTTACCACAGTTGTTTCAATTGCATCAATCACAACTTCTTTTCATCATTTATTTCACAGCCCTTACCACATAAACACATTCACACACACACTTGGTTTGTTGCCATTTATTCACACCGTCATATCGGAACGTTAACCAACAATGTTCAAGGCAATTTAGTCACAAGAATTCATGAAATATGCCATCTTGCCCTAACACCCGTGAAGCAAACGAAATTCACAAATAGTCCACATAAGAAACGCATACCAATTACTTGTACACCAAACAGGGTGACTTTACAAAGGCTAAAGTTAGCCATACATACCCGGAGTCGAATTTCCCTTTTAAACTTCTACTTTCAATTCACCAAACAGCCTAGTTACGTCAATCTAGTTCACAAGTTAACACATATATCTTAGAATTGAAGTTCACAAATACAATCCGAACTTATTTAGGTGATCGACCGCTCCTTTTTGCATATCTTTACTCCTACCCAATTCCTCTTACTAGATTTTAAATATTAAAGGACATGCATGTATGGTTCAACTTTATATTTTTCTAGAATCACTGCATGAGAATCCCCCTTTTTGTTTAAATCTGAAAACCAATGAAAAGGGTTGGGGATTTTACCTGCAAGAACGAAGATGAGGATAATTACTCGAAATTTCCCGGGCCTGGGTGACTTTGAAAAATCAAATTGATGAAGATAAAGCTTTCTCTCTCAAGAACCCTCTCTTCCCTCTCTCTAGTTTTGTTCAGAAAATGTGTTAAAATGAGGGGTTGGGGTGTTTTATTGAAGAAGGGGTCGGGTTTAAAATTTAGAAAAATAGGAGCCCCGAGTCAGGTATGCGATCGCATTTGCGATCGCAAAATGGAAATGCAGCCCGCAGAATGGACCGCAAAAGTGCTCCCAAAATCTGATCATTCTGTTTGGGTTTGCGGCAGAAATGTAGTCTGCATACACGTTCTGCGGTCGCATAATGCACCGCATATCTGCCCTTTACAAAATTCCAAGATGATTATGCGATGACTATGCGGTCCGCAATCAGTTATGCGATCGCATAATGGACCGCATTTTAACCTCAAATTTGACTAACACACGGACTCACTTTGCGATAGAAATGCGGTCCGCATACTTGATTTGCGACCGCATAATAGCACTTTTCTGGAAAACTTTGATTCTTGATTTTTAAATGCTAAATCTGTACAAAGGGTCCAAGTTCTAAGTTTTGATTCCTAACACATATTCATAACTTGGCACTACGAGTTCTAAGTTTTGAGCACAAGTTTTCACGGGGCCTTACATCCTCCCCCACTTAAAATCATTCGTCCTCGAATGAGGATTTTTTTGGAAATCAATTGGTTTTGAAAACATGCTATACAAACTCCCAATTTTTCACTAACTCCCAGATTTTTAGAAAATTTTGCCAGAGTCTCCTTTGTAATTAGACTTATCTACCTGTCAGAGAGGCCCCGAAACATATTTCCAAGCACCATTACACAATTCCTGTTATTCCTACAACTGGTACACAATTCATTACCTCAACACTTGCACATATTCAATCACTTGTTACACTTTGCACATAAATTAGTCACTTCAATGAGTCCTATACAATTTAACCACTTCAACATACTATATGCATTTCAATTAATCATTACCAATCTACACTACCGTTAGTCGTTCAAAACTTTTATTTACCAAAAAGGGGTTGCACATGACTCAAATAATCACAACACATACAATTCTTGCACAACTTGAGGAGTTTCAATAGTAAAGCATTTAGAAAGAAAAGATAGGGTGTCTTTGCACCAATGTGGACACAATATCAGTTTGCTTAGAGATAAGAGTTCGTACGATTACTACTTGACTTATTCAAACAGGTGGGGATATTTTTCCTTCATTTCATTTTCCGCTTCCCACGTGGCTTCCTCGACTCGCTGACTTCGCCATAATATTTTAACTGAAGCAATTTCCTTATTTCTCAATTTACGGACTTGCCTATCAAGAATAGCAACCGGAACTTCTTCATATGATAACTCTTCATTAACCTCGATAGTCTCAACTGGCATGATGGTGGATGGATCTCCAACCACTTTCTTTAACATAGACACATGGAACACCGGGTGCACTGATGACATTTCAGGGGGCAATTCCAGCCTACAAGCCACCTGCCCTATCCTTTGAGCGATCCGATACGGCCCGACATACCTAGGACTCAACTTCCCTTTTTTCCCGAATCGCATGACTCCCTTCATAGGAGATACCCTCAAGAACACCCAATCATCAACTTGAAATTCCAATTCTCTTCGTCGAACGTCCGCATAGGATTTCTGGCGACTCTGAGCAGTTTTCATCCTCTCCTGAATGACTTTAACTTTTTCCATAGCCTGATGCACGAGATCTGGCCCTATCAATTCTGCTTCACCTACTTCGAACCATCCGATCGGAGACCTACACCTCCTTCCGTACAATGCCTCAAATGGGGCCATCTGAATGCTAGCGTGAAAGCTATTATTATAAGCAAATTCTATAAGTGGCAAGTGATCATCCCAACTGCCTTTGAAATCCAAGACACAAGCCCGCAACATGTCCTCAAGCGTCTGAATAGTCCGCTCTGCTTGACCATCAGTCTGCGGATGGAAAGCCGTGCTGAGATTTACCTGAGTACCCAAACCTCGCTGAAATTTCTTCCAAAAATTAGCTGTGAACTGGGCCCCTCGATCCGTGATAACAGAAAGCAGTGTGCCATGAAGCCTTACTACGAGTTCTAAGTTTTGAGCACAAGTTTTCACGGGGCCTTATAGTAACTCTTTAGTTTCCACATCTCTGTAAGGCCCCGGAAAACTTCACTATGTAATTTAAGGTTTTATGGTGTCAAGGTAGGCTAATACATTGTATTTTTGGAGTTTTGAGTTGAACAATGCGTTGGGGAGTTGAAATTTTTTATCACGGCTAGACCAGGCTATAGCCAGGCTGAACCAGGCATTAGGCTGGTGAGGCCAGGCTAAAGCCAGGTTGGACCAGGCTTTAGGCTGGCAACGCCAGGTCTGTAGCCCGGTCCGAAAATTTTGGACTATCCATTCTTCTATCATTATAACCCGACCCAACTTCGTTAAATACACGCAAAGGGTTATTTTTGAGCCAAAAATCTGATGTTTTAGAGTGAGAAAGGGAGCCTTAGAGTGAGACAGTGATCTTCATTAAAGCATTCTTCAATTCTTACACAATCTTTGAAGATTAACAGAGAAAACACACTAGATCTTCATCCTTGAGATTGGGATTGCTAGGATTTCCGGAACGTTGTAGTAACTTAAGGAAAGCTCAACCAGGTATGTTGGCTTAACTTCCTCTCTCGGAATTGAATTCCGTAATGTTTCCATAAGTTTAAGTATGATTGGCCCAAACCCCCTAATTTCTACGTTCCATGTTATCCCCTATAAACTCATAAAACTTAATTATTCCGAACGAGCCTTATATTGAGCGATAGATGTTTAAAGTATGGGTTGCTTATTAAAATGGTATGGCTTTGAGTTGTACCTTAACTGAAAACTGATATACCAATTAGGTGAGGAAAACTCGATATGCTTAATACTCTTAACTGCTCGCATGTGTACTAAATGTCTTTATTGAGTGTGTCTAGTTGCTGATAAACTATAAAAATGTTTGAAAATGAATTAAATGAACTGGGGAAATAGATTGTGGATAACGTCTATAATTGTGCCTAGTGAGGCCTATTAAATGAGAAAATATATGAAACAGATTACGAAACGAGCCTTGACTCAACTGTTTTAAGATGACTTTAAAAAGTAGAATGTGCCTAAAAGCTCTATTGAGGTATGTGTGGCTAAAAAACCCTCTTCTTAGAAATTGAACCCCCATAGTGTCCATGCAAATGTTGTAAGTTCCGAAAATTGATCGATGTAGTGGTTGCTATTTCAAATGAATTTGTGTTGCAAGAATATATGTGCAAGGTGTGTCTCAATGCTGTCATTATGCTATTTTGTCAATTGAGAATGTGTGAAGAATGTGGAACATGTGCTAAAATGCCTAGACTTCAAGTCGAGTTTGAATTGAGATTGTTATGCCGAAATATATGAAATCCTCTTTATGCTTACGACTTATAATTGCTCTCGTATGTGCCTATTATCTTGAAATGAAAGGTTTAATATTGAAAGTGGCAATGATATGAAATGTGGGGGAAAGGAGCTTGGGTTATTAAATGTGGCCTAGTGCCAAGTATGATGTAATAATTGTGGCCCCAAGTGCCGATGAATTGATATATGTGAAATAAATGTGCAATGAGATGATTGATGGAAAATGGAAATGTCTTGAGTAAGACGACCTATCCGATCGGGCTGTGATCGGACGTCATGCCGCACACATGGCGTCACTGTGCTAATATTGATACTGGAAAGTGACAATGAAATTGTGATTGAGGTACATGTCTCAAATGAGACAACCTAGTCGATCAGGTCGTGATCGGACTCCGCGTAAGAAAGCGGTGGTATTTTGGATGATGGTGTCATAGTATTAAAATGTCCCAACCTAAGGTTATGGAAAATCATTTGGAATTGAGATTATAGAGAACGTCTCCAGTGAGATGACCTAGCCGATCGTATCGTAATCAGACTCCATGCCAAGAGTACGGTGGCATTATGAGTAGTGGCATTGTGAACAGTGGTATTGTGGATAGTGGTATCGTGAACTATGGTATTATCGGTACTAAAGATCTCCCAACTAAAAATATGTATTACTTTCGTATTTTGAAAACTGTTATGTTTCAATTGGGCATTTGGATATTATTGATTGTGAGTTGTTCTTTCAATGGCTTTTCTTTTCTTGTGTGGTTATTCTATTTTGAAAGATGATTTTTAGCTTTAACTTGCAATGCTATGCCTATCAAAGTTGGCGAAGGCTTCTGTAACCTTAGACTCGTTACGCTCTTCGACTGGTATACTAGTACTATTCGACAGTACTAACGTCCCTTTTGCTGGTGGCACTGCATCTTTAATGGATGCAGGTGGTTCCACAGTAGGCGGCAGTGATCAGTGATAGCGGTACGCTCCTTTCAGCTAACTTGGTGATCCCCACTTCATTTCGGGGTCCTATGTCATTTGGTTATCGTGTAATTTATATTTTGAGGTATAGCCGGAGCCTTGTTGCCGGCATTCTCATATTACTCTTCAATTGTACTTAGAGGCTCCGTAGGCAGGTTGTGGATGGTATTTGATATTGGAAATTAAATTAGAAATATTTGTATTTGACAAATATGTTTTTCTTCATATCTATAAAAAAAATTGTCATATTTGGATATTATGGTTGAAACGGCTAATTGAAACAAAATGGAAGTTGTTAATGAAATATTTATAAAGTATGACTAGTGGAGTTTATCTCCTCTTTATTCATGAATTAGTTTGGGTAGGATGAAACCTTACAGGCTTGCTCAGTCGGGTTTACTCGGTTGAGCGTCGGTCGCGCTCCTCGGTTTTTGGGGCATGACATTCTCTCTGAGCCTGTAAATAGGCTTAAGCTATCTTCTGATCTACGGCTCAGGGTATTAGTTGTTACTTTAGCCTTTCATGGATGCTATGGGACATCCATAATATAATCTTCTAACAATTCAAGCCTTTGTTTGTGAAGTGGACTCAATTCTTTCTTTTAACTTATACCGGAGTCTTCTATAGTTATAGGTGTCAACATATATGTTACATGGATAATAATCTAAAATCTTAAGTGCGTTCATAACGTAACTAACTTTGGGTCACTGATCGAATAATTCTTTTCGTGCCTTCTCAGCTTTCTTTAAGAATAAGCAATTACTTTTCCTAGTTATTCTGCCACGTGTTGCATGAATACTTGACTTATCTTAGTGCCCACACCTATTGTAGTTTCTTGCAGCTCATATGATCTCGAATATTGCTTTTGATTTTACTTCCCGTTCATTAGTCACAATAGGTGCAACTTTCTTATGGAGTGCATACAATGTTGTAATGAGAATGTTGTTCCAAGATCATTTTTTCTTCAGGTCACTAGGCTTAGGTTGGAGCCTTCTTCCTTACTTCCTCATCTAGCCTTTCGTTGTAGTACTTAGGGAAGACCCTGTGACTCTTGTAACGCTGTGAGCTTATTACATTGTATACCCAACGGAATTTTTGATGTTCTTACTCGCATATAATTATCCTTAGTTACTTATTTTCGTGTCATTATGCTTGTAGGGTTACTTGTGAACTAAATTTTTTATTGTCTCCCCAGTGGCACTCTCTTTTATTTCTGTAACACTTATACGGTACCTTTAACTACCCCAACACCTATCTGAATGTTTCTCAAGGATTATGATGCCATATTTGCGAGACTGAATTCCCTATGTTAGGGCTCACTACATTTATCTTGCACGATCTGTTGATTTATCTGTATCCTCTTGTCTAGCCATAACTAGACTCTTTTTGAATCAACTACTAACTACTCATTGGTCCATTCTCATATCTATATTCCGCGAATCTCTTTTGGGTTACTTCCTTTGTCTGAACTTACCTCTCGCGCTGGCTCCTTATGTATCAAGTGTTTATTTGCACTTATTTATCAATAACATCATAGGCAGGAACCCTTACCGTCTCTCCCCAGCGCCGTGCATGCATAATTTTCTAGAATCGTAACATATCTATAGGATCTGAATAAATAGAATCTCATTCCTTTTGCCTTTTTACCGCATTCTTCCTTTGGTATCCCATAGTAACTCTTCATCTTTGGCGTCTTTTCACATCTTTATCGACTCTTACTCGCCTTGTGGTAATCCTTCTGTACCGAAGATAACTGAATTTCTTACGCACGAGGGTGACACCTAGTGTAACTAGTGTTGATACCCAATTTTCCCTGTATATTTTTAATATGCAAAATATTTTCAAAATAGCCTGTATATGCATATATAAGTAGGTCCCAAGGTTTTATTATTTTTCCTTAATTTTCAAAGATTTTTAAATCAATTTATGGCCCTATTTGTATCAAGAAAACCCAATAATTATCCCGAAAATTATTATTTTGGTGATTTATTTATTGGACTCTTATATTTACACTAAAATATAGCTAACATAATTTTTACACATTTATTTAGTATTTTAAAAGCTAAATTGCATATAATTGCAATATTAGCCTCTTTTAAGGTTTAATTGTATTTATAGTTATAAAATTAACTCCAATATTTTTAATTCTATAATTACGTATTATTAATCATTTTAGTACCTTTGATTTATTTCCAGAATTTATTCTACTATTTTTATAAAATAAACAAGGGAAAAATGGCTATTTAAATATTAGCCCATTTTCATTTCAATTTTTTAGCCTGATTTGGCACCCAATTAAACCCAGCCTGAGGCCAATTACCCTGACCCAAATCCTAATCTACCCGACCCACGCCCCTTTTAAATAACCCGCCCGGATCCCACATTCAATCCAGGCCGTTGATCAAAATGATCAACGGCCACCCTCTAATCTTTCCTTTTTAATTTCCCATTACCCCCTAAACCTAATCATTTCTCATCGGTAGCCGCCTTTGAATTCACATCTCTCTCAAACTACTCTCCAACCCTAGCCGCCGCCTTTAACCACCACCCCAAAATCGCCTGAATCCATGGCTTCCAAAGCCATTAAAGGCCTGTACCTGCCTCCTATAACTCCTACATGCTCGATTATTAGGGTTTCAAGACCAGACTTTGAAGAAGTTTGGTCCAGACCTTGGTCTATTTCAGTGCTATGTTGTCTCCGGTCATCTTCGACCTTGTTCGATGGCTATTCAAGCCTGACTCTTGGCTTCTCCTGCTCAGATCAACGACCTTCCAAGCCTTTCTCACCATCTGGGTTCTTCTGAAACCCTAACCTTCGAGGTTCTTCTGATTCTTTTAGATCTGTTGTAGATCTGTGTTTTCTCCAAGCTTTTAAACGTTTTCTCAAAGTTTCTTTCAAGGCTTTAAGTTCAAAACCCCTTTTACCTTTTCCGATTTAGGATTCTGTTAAGTCATTTCAAAGCTTTTCTGATTTTTAACATGTTCTACTGTGTTTTTCATGTTGTTCTTCTACTAGAGTATGCATGTTAGAAGTTTTAGTCCTCTTTGAGACTTCTGAATTTATTTGTTAGTATTCTTTGCCTGATTTACTTGCTTTCATCTCTACACTCGATTGATGGTGAAAACCCTAAATTTGGGGATTCATTCGAGTTTTGAGACTATTTGTTATGTGATTTGCTTGTTCTTCATCTCTGAACTTGTTTGGTTTCAAAACCCTAATTTCTTTGGACCTATTCGAGTGTCTGAAAGTTGTTTCATCTACTGCTCGACTGAGTTTCGAAATCTTTGTTTCTTTATACGATTTTGACTTCCTGCTAAGCTCTATAAGGTCTTTTACTTTACCCTTTGGCATGCTATTTGATACTTTATCTTCTCTGTTAGTGAGTAACTGAAATCGACCTATGTGACTACCTGTGTTTGCTACTATATGATGTCTCTCTTTGTCCTAAATTCAGCCTTGCAGGCTTAATGCTTATATACTTTTATATGCTGAATTTCCTTCCGAAATGACCTTTAATTTTGCGATTGATTTCAAACCTCCTTGAATAATTTTTATTGCATTCATGTGTTAAGTGATTGACTCCTTCCTTGTTTCGCCTTGCTGATTTCCCTGTTTCTTGGGTTGAATTGGAAAATTTTCCTTAGACCTTCGATTCCCCTATTTCTGATTGTCTCTATATTTTGCAACTTTACTTTATTTGCTTACCTTATTTGGTTAACCGAGTATTTCAAAGATTCTTCCCTTAATTAAACCCCTATGTATTTACCCCTAATTATCTACTTTGCACAAGATGTTTACTTGATCTCTTTCCTTAAAGGTGCTCTGACCATTACCGTTTAAGTTTGAACTCCTTAATTAAAGGAAGTCCTTGTACTGATTGATTTTAATTGGTACATAGTTCCATAATTACTACTAAACTATGATTCTTGCCTTATTTTT
This sequence comes from Nicotiana attenuata, assembly GCF_001879085.1. Lineage (NCBI taxonomy): Eukaryota > Viridiplantae > Streptophyta > Magnoliopsida > Solanales > Solanaceae > Nicotiana > Nicotiana attenuata. The sequence goes on from NW_017670315.1 coordinate 1,026,416, forward strand.
GCACCTGTTTTCAAACTATAAATGCCCTACTCTCTCATTAACACAACACACATGAGCACTCTGAGTTCTTAAAAATCACTTACACTCAAAAACATTTCTCTCCTGCTTTACTACTTCTATTGTGGCCTGCCTTCAAGCCCTGCTACTTGCTTTTACTGTATTTTGCTCTTTGAACTGGTATGTCCTGATATAGATTTTTAGCATCACAACAATATGTTTACTTAGTATTTTTACCTTCTTGTCTGCCTGCTGCTAGTGTTTAGTTCAGTACTTATTTTAGCATGTTGTAATTTCCTTCTGCCTGCTATGCGTCTACTATGCATCCTAAATGTGTTTGATGCTAATGGTTTGTTTGAGGCATGACAGTATTAAGTATTATTGTTTATGACTCAAACTCGATTCCCCTGGAATCATAACCTCTATGTCACCATCATATGTTGTGTATTCTTGTTGATTTTGTGAGCATAACAACACTCTCTATTGCTGTGTATGCCCAGAATTAGCTAATGCCTAAGTACATAGGCTCTTTGCAATCCCCAATCCCTGAACCCCTTTGTGTGAAATCCTCAATCCTCTAACTGTTTCCCAGCCCCTCTTCCCCTCTTCTGTGCTTTCTTAGTTCTTTAAAACTCTGTTTCTTCACTTGCACTCTCTCTTAGACTTTAAGTTCTGCCCCCTTCCCCTCTTGTGAGCCTTGCCTTGGGACCCATTGAGCTCCCTCTAAACTTGGACACTTGAGGGCCGGCCCTTCCACACTGCACTTGTCCCTATTCTGGTAATACAATTTGGGTGTGAGCACTGCCCGGAGTCCCATTTGAGGCTCTTAGGGAACTCTGATGCACTCAAGTTGGAGAAAGACTTTGGATCGATGGTCTTTGAGTTGGTCTATCTCGTAATTCAGACAGGAAGTCAGAATCAGGCTTTCCTCTGGTTGTACTTTTTTTTTTACTTTTTTCTGATGTAATTTTATTCATTCTGGCTTGTAATAAGTTGTAATAAATATTTGGGATTGGCTAGTGGAAAAAAGGGTGGGTAACTATGCATGCAAAGGGTAGAAATCATGCCTATAGGTCTATTCTAATTCTGCATACTCAATACATATAGAAATCATGCCTAAAAGTATATTCTAATTCTGCATACTCAATACATATAGAAATCATGCCTATAGGTCTATTCTAATTCTGCATACTCAATATATATAGAAACCATGCCTATAGGATCGTTACAATTCTGCATATTCAACTCCGCTTAGAAATCATGTTTATAGGATTGTTCCAATGCCATTCAAACTGCATTTAGATACCATGTCTATAAGGTTCAATTTCTGCATTTACATACCATGTTTATAAGTTTTAAAACAAGTTCTGCATCTAGAAACCACGTCTATAAGTGTATAAAATCAGCAACGTGTAGAAAACATTCCTATAGGAGTTTCCAAATGAATCTGATTCGCTTCACTAAATGCTAGCTATAAAATCAGCAATAATATATATACTATCACCTGCAAAACCTGTAATCAATTTGTTAATTCTGCATCTCTTTTGATAATCCAAGTCCTTTACTTAGTCCCTTAAGCTTAACTCTACCCATAGTGCTTGCTTTAGGGAAGCGTCTTCCTGGATGACCTTTAAAGGTTATTCTTCTGTTGTCCATTCTATTATTGCTGAAACGTGATCTCTAAAATTCTCATGATGTCGAGTATTATCAAATCTTCTAATCCCTAATTCATGTTCAGTTTATCTTGTTCACTAGCCCATACTCATTTCTATTACTCCGGGGGTCTAACTTTTCCTTCTGGTAATCACATTGGAGCCACCAACTCATTTCTCGAAGGGGGGATATAACTTTATGGATTACACTCTTTTATGGTCTCAAGGCATGTCTTCTCTTGCCTTTTCCTTCACTTGACTATAGACTCTGCCATCTTGTCATATTTTGATTTACCGTTATCACCCATTTATCACATCTTACTCATAATGCTTCATTTACTCTTTTCTTATTCTCTACTAATTTTTTTTATCTATTAGCTTATTCTGAAAACTTCAACGAAACATTCTTTCACCTTTAGCTCCCCTTGCTCCATCCACTGGCTCTTCTGGTCATCTAACTTTCTTTCTTTACTAGGGACGGGAGCCATACTAAGGTAAATATTTATCCCTTCTAGGATTCCGGTGCCTATCTTCTGAATTTTATGAACATTCTAGTATTCATATCTAATTGTACTATTCTTGAGTGCACCATCTGGGTGACTCACAAGGAGAACTATTACCACGTTTGCAATATCCTTCGGAAATGTCACCTAACGCTAACAACCCATCCACCATTTTTGGTTACTCTAACCACAGTTGTATCCTGATATCCCATTCTTCTCTTAAACCATATCTGTAAACTCCCATAGGGCATAACTGAGATGGGTGTGGCCAATTGTAAATACCTTTGTTACTGTTGAAGGTAACTTAGAATGCTTATATTTCACTGCCTGAATTGTACATACTGATAATCTTCACTGACTTGGTACCTCGTACCCTCCTTCACCTTGCTTTTCTTACCTATTGAAACTTATTCTTTTACCTTCTGATACTCACATGGCCTTGTATTCATGGGTTGTGTTTGATATTCCTATCTTAGGGTCTTAAGCTGGAAATTTTCATATCTGGTATGCACGATCTGGTAGGGCCTCAAGCAGGGCTATGTTGTCAAGGACTCTCTCTCTCTCTCTCTCTTTACTAGTGTCCTTACATGCTGCTGTATTAGGCCTCTGGCTAGCTGTAATCTTTCTAATTGAAAACATCTCTGTATCATTAGCAAACATAACTCCTGACTCAAATTCTTAGGACTCCGCTCTATAGCATGATTTGGATTAGAAATAAGGGTAACAGACTCCTAAATGCCTTATAGCTTCTTGTTTATATAATATGGTGCACAACACATCTATAAATAAGGCTTTACTAGACACGACTTGTAGACTCCCTAGCATAAGAACGGCTCTGATACCAAGTTTGTCACTCCCCAAACCTAGGGAGGTGTGGCCGGCACCCGGTGCCATATTTGGCCCGAGCGTACCACTATGATAAGGTCGATGTGGCCTACCTACAAGCTGACAATACCAATCAACGCTGATAAGGCCACCACGAATGTCTACAACCAGTAACCAAACTAACATGTACACAAGGCTAGCAAGGACAAAATAGTGATATACAAAATATACAACACTCATCTACAAGACTCTAGAGATAACTGAACTGTATCATGGTAGGGACAGGGCCTCGACCTACCCATCAAACCTGTATATATAAAATAGACTTCAAAGTCTAGACCTGGTAACTCTGAGGAAGTGGAGCCTACCAACTAAGCTAATGCTTGACTCTTTCTACTAGGATGGTCTACCCAGCTGTCTATCAGGACCTCAGGCATTAAATGCACCATCCTCGGCAAAAGGGACGTCAATACGAAATAATGTAACGAGTATGTAAGGCAACATAATAACTGAAAGCTGAAACTGAACTGATAATATAATAATTGAAAGTAAATGAGAGTCAAAGATAATCTGAAGATATGCTTACTTGTTGATACTAACTCAACTCTCTCAATATAGTAAGTAAACTAGTTGTCTGACCTTATAACGCTCGGTATGCGTAACTACTCTGTCGTAGTAGGCTCGCTCATAGGCGCTCGCCCATACTAGGCTTTGTATCTCGGCAATTCTAGACTCGCTCATAGGCGCTCGTCCACAGTAGGCTCGATTTATAACTTAACATCTGATCGGAGGTTGCCTAGTAGGGGTCTACCAACCGATTATAGCTCGATGGTGGTAAAAATATTGTAATATTGTGTGTGTGTGTGTGTGTGTGTCTATATATATATATATATATATATATATATATATATATATATATATATATATATA
>NW_017670316.1:0-2853 GCF_001879085.1 Nicotiana attenuata
TCGAGAAGGATCACAACGCTGGGATGCTTTGCATGGAACTTGGCACCATAAAGATAAATTTTACGACGGTGCATGTAGGGGCACAAGCGAGTAGATTTTGTCCAATTAAATAAAGGGATTCTGTAAGAAATTCATCGGATATAATCCCTTGGTGAGAATTTAGGAAAAGCAAGTGGGAAGTATCAATCCTAGAGTTATAACTCTATTTAAGGGCATAATTATAGAAATTAATTCCACAAGAATGTAAATAAGAGGATTCATAATAGAGTAGATTCACGAATAGTGCGTCTCGTTCAAAGAGTTGATACACGTAATGTTTTGTTATTCAACACCTTGCTAAGACCACGTTTATGAGAAATCTTCAATAGGGATGTACATACACATTGAGTAGAAATTCTGATTTGACTCACTTAACGACGTTAGGTTGATAGGGCAATAGCTTAATCGATACCCCTCGACTCCAAATCTCTAATGTACGTAGGTAACATGCTGACATACCACATGATCTGATGGTGCAGAGACATCAATAGGGACAAGGACACTCCCCTCTTAGCGATATGTTTTACCAATCTATCCACATCTCAATACATTCTCCTAGCAAGACCCTTGGGAAATCCACTCGGACTCGCGGATTATGGCATCAAGGTTACCAATCTTGAGAATAAGACTTAGAGAGAGGAAATTAGCTCCCTAACTTGAGCTCTATTGCACGATTGGAGTATAAAAGAAGGGTGAAATTCCTAAATGTCTAAATAGCCTCCAACTTATAGATGTGGTCGACAACACACCGATAAGAAGGACTCTAGACACGACTCCAAGACATCCTAGGACACTTTAAAACCTTAGGCTCTGATACCAAGTTTGTCACCCCCCAAAATCCGAGGAGCACGACCGGCGCTCAACCGAGTAAACCCGACCGAGCAAGCATGTTAGATCTCATTCTACCTAATCTAACTCAGGAATAACTAGGAGATGGACTCCATTAATCAAATTCTATAAACATATCATTAACGATTTCCATTTCATTTTCATTAGCAACTTCATTCGCAATATTAAAGGTATTAGAAGTTTTATACATCATTGCCAAACATCAATATTTCTATTTTAAATTCCCATGCCCGACACTACCCACAACCTGTCTACGGAGCCTCTAAGTACAACTAATGAATAATATGGAAATGCCGGCAACAAGGCTCCGGCTATACCTTACACAAATACCAAAATAAGACTCCGGGAAGAAGAGCGGCATGAGCCACACAGGGCCTCGAGAGGAAAGGGGCTCACCAATACAGCTGACGGAAAATGGATAAGGTGCTACTGTCGGTGGACTGGAGTACCTGGTGTAGAACCACCTACAATCATAACACCAATGTAGCGCCCTCGGCAAAAGGGACGTCAGTACATTTGAATTGTACTGGTATGTATAAACAAACTTCACCCCAAGTAAAATCAAATAACACACAAGTAACAGACATCAATAAAATCATTGATCAAATGCACGTGAAAGAAACAATCAAAGCCAAACAAGTTTCACAATCTCTCCTTTTCCCCTTTCAACATTATCACATCAATGATTTCACAATTTTCTCATATTTTCATTTCAATAGTGATTTCGATCACTTTCCACCCTTATTACCTCAGCCACCCTTATCACCACAACCAACACCTTATTACTTTGTGTTGCGGCGCGCAACCCGATCCCACCGAACAATCACAATTCACAAACAACACACAACAACAACAACAAAAATTCACAAGAACAACAACAATTCTCAAAGAACAACCACAACAATTCACAAGAATTTCCGTAGCCATCAATACCATTTCATCATATTCAACAACTCATATGCAATTTAAGTCACCACAATAATTACCCACAACAAGCCAAATATGTTATTACCACAATTGTTCCAAGTGCATCATTTACGATTTCCTTCCATCATTTGTTTCTCAGTTCTTTCCACATAACACTTTTACAATCACACACCCGCATTTGATTTGTTTCCATTTGCTTGCACCATCATATCGTAAGACTTAACCAACAACGTTCAAGGCATATTAATCACAAGAATTCACAAATAGTTCACATAAGTAAACACATACTTCCATGTCGACATCCTCAAGCTTTTACAAACTTTGCACATAACAAGATAGGCACATCAAATCACTTCTCACAATCACATATAACTTGGTGGTATGGAAATCAACTAAGGCAATCAATTCACATATTTTCATACAAGGTAAACATACCGTATGCTCGTCACAACAAGGGGATTCTACAAGAGTTAAAGTTAGCCATACATACCTCGTTGAAGCTTTCCTTAAGTTACTACAACGTTCCGGAAATTCTAGCAATTCCAATCTAGTTTGAGACATAACAAAATTGAACACAAATTAGAAAAGTATTCATGGTTTCAGCTCATTTGAGCATTTTATAAAATACTAGTTGAGCATCTTAATCTCAAGTCTCTTTTTCAAGGTTTTCCTTCATTCCCCAACCAAATATTTACTTATTTATGTTAAACAATCTTCCCATAAACCTAAGTTGAACATGCATGCATACATGATATTAATACACCCAAGAATCATACCTTAATAACCCATCTTATACTCCAAACTCGAAATTAAAACCTAGGGTATAGAATCTTACCTCTTAGATGAAGAACTTGTGATTGGGATCTTTGATTCTTGAAGATTGATGCAAGATTGGTTGATTTAAATGTTGGGTTCCTCCTTCTCTCTCTAAAATGCTCTCACCTCTCTCTAAAATCAGTAGAAAATGACCCCAAAATGAACCCTAAAGCCTATATATTAAAATGGGGTCGGGTTATAAAAATTAGAAAATTAACCCTC
>NW_017670316.1:5814-168143 GCF_001879085.1 Nicotiana attenuata
GTAGATAAGTTAGTTTCCAAAGTTTCCGTAAAGTTACAATTCATAGGCAACATAAGATTAGAATTACAACACGGGTAGCACATCCCTTCAACCCCCGCACATGACCCACATATATGTCTACGGAGCCTCTAAGGATACAAAAGATAAATGTGACAACGCCGGCAACAAGGCCCCGGCTATACCTCAAAAGTGAAAGTCCAAAATAAGAAGATGTGCAATATAGCCCCTTGAAGGAGAAAGGGGCTCACCAAGATCTTCGAGAAGGAGGATGCTCCGCTACGCACGATCGGCACTATCCGTTATGGAGCCACCTACATTCATTTAAAAATGTAGCGCCCCCGGCAAAAGGGGCGTTAGTACATTCTTTCAAGCATGTACAAGAACATTCCATGAGTGAATGAAATATGTAAATCATACAATCTTTCACGTAATTTCCATAACTTAGTTTGGGGTATTTCTTTCATGCGCTCATCAGTGTCCTCGATACCACCGCTATCTTGAGCGGAGTCCGATCACGACCCGATCGGCTAGGTTACCTTATTGGAGGCATATATCTCAACCACCATTCCATTTCCCTTATCCGAAATTCAACATCAGCACTTTACCACCATGTGTGCAGCATGGTGTCCGATCACGACCCGATTAGCTAGGCCGCCTTATCTAGGTGTTGTTCCTTTCTCATTCGTCATCACAACTGAATTTTTATTTCACATATATCACATCAATTCGTTGGCACTTAAGGCCACCATTATCACCTCGTTTCCCCTTTTTCAATATTCATCTTGCAAGTTGTGATCATAGGCATATACAAAAGAAATTCAAGCTGCAAGCATAGATAAGTGAGCACATAGCTAGCATGAATAATTCTCGGTTTCAATCTTGGCTTATAGACTAAGCATTTCAACACATAATGGTATTCTTCATACTTCTATAATTATCAAGAATGGTACATTACGCCACATTGAGACACATCCTTCATGTATATGTGTAGACAATTGCAAATCAATTAATGCGCAATAACAATCAATACATTAACCAACTGAAATCTTACCACACTTTCGTAAACGCCAACGGAGCTCAATTTCTAATAAAAGGGGGTTTTAGCCATACATACCTCAATATAGCTTTCCTTACTCTCTACAAATTCCTGAATTCTTATCACTTCGATCTACGATGCAAGAATTACAAATTAAACTGGAAATTAGAGACGAGGTTGAGATTCTAGCTTGGTTCAAGCATAATATCGAAGACTTGAGGTGCATTATGATTATAGGCCCCTTTGATAGGAATTTCTATCATTCTATACCCCCAATTGCCATCTTTTTAGTTTACTGCTTTCCAATGTCCTATGGTGTGGTATGCATGCAAGAGATTCATTTTTATACCCATGAATTACTTCCCTAAGGACCCCATATAGCTTAATATACAAATATGAGCTGAGGTGATGGAGCCTTACCTCTTGGGATGAAGATTTAGGAGCCTTCACTTGATTAGCTTCAAGGATTTAGCAAGATTCAATGGAGTAATTTGATGGTGAGAACTTTCTCTCACTTAGACCCCTCTCCCTCACTCTAGAAATGTCCAGAAAATGTTCAAAACGAGCTATAATACCGATTATAACGATAGGGGCGTCGGGTTAAAAATTAGAAAATTGGAGCCCCGAGTCGGATATGCGATCGCAAAGTGGAAATGCGGGCCGCATATTGGACCGCAAAAAGGCTCCCAAAACCTGAACATTCTGTTTGGGTATGCGACGGAAATGCGGTCCGCATACCCATTATGCGGTCGCATAATGCACCGCAGAGCTGACCTTCACAAAATCCCAAGGAATTTATGCGAAGATTATGCGGTCTGCATATCGTTTGTGCGATCGCATAATGGACTGCATTCTTAACCTCAAATTAGCTAACCCACTGACCCACTTTGCTGCAGATATGCGGCCCGCATACCTGGTATGCGACCGCATTCTGGACCGCATTTTTGCACTCTTCTGGAAAGCTTTGGTTCTTGATTTATAAATGCATAGATTAGCTCTAAGGGTCCGAACCACAGCGAGCTTGCTCGACGCGAAGAATTCTTTATGAAATTCTAACAATTGATCCTAACTTGGCACTACGAGATTCGGGTTTTGAGTAGAAAAATACACGGGGCCTTACGACCTCCCCAAGTTAAGATCATTCGTCCTCAAATGAGGATCAAGGCTCACTTATGAGGAATGCTTATGCAACTTCAGACTTTCACAACATAGAACATATCCAGAGTCCTAAATTTGGTTAACTCCCTGAATTTCCGAAAATTTCGCCAGAGTTTCCTTTGTACCTAGGCGTTATCCACCTGTCAGAGAACCCCAGAAACACATCCCAACAACATAAACACATCTTATAAACATAATACAACTTGTACAACATCAACTAAGGCCGTATAGGAAATCACACTACCAAAAAGGGAACGGTTTTACATAGATCAAGCCAAAAGATAAGAGTTCATAGGAGCTGAATGCATAAAAGCTATTACATGACTAATCAAACAAATGAGGATACTTCTTTTTCATTTCATCCTCGGCTTCCCAAGTAGCTTTCTCAACTTGCTGGTTCCGCTATAACACTTTCACGGATGCAATTTCCTTATTCCTCAATTTTCGAACTTGCCTATCAAGAATAGCAACTGGAACTTCTTCATATGACAGCTCTTCATTAACCTCAATAGTCTCAACTGGCACAATAGTTGACGGATCTCCCACTACCTTCCTCAACATAGACACATGAAAGACCGGGTGTACCAATGACATCTCGGGTGGCAGCTCGAGCTTGTATGCCACCTGACGAATCCTCTGAATGATCTTGTACAGTCCGACATACCTCAGACTCAATTTTCCCTTCTTTCCGAACCGCATGATGCCCTTCATAGGGGATACCTTCAGAAATACCCAATCGTCTTCTTTGAACTCTAAATCTCTGCGACGAACATCCGAGTAAGATTTTTGGCGACTCTGAGCAGTTTTCAACCTTTCTTTAATAACCCTGACTTTCCCATGGCCTGATGCACGAGGTCCGGCCCTATTAACTCCGCTTTTCCAACCTCGAACCATCCAATGGGAGATCTACATCTCCTACAGTACAATGCCTCGAATGGTGCCATCTGGATACTAGCATGGAAACTGTTATTGTAAGCAAATTCTATGAGTGGCAAATGGTCATCCCAACTACCCTTGAAATCAAGAGTACAAGCTCGCAACATGTCTTCAAGCGTCTGAATAGTCCGCTCAGCTTTCCCATCGGTTTGTGGATGGAAAGTTGTGCTAAGATTTACCGTCCCCAAACCTTGTTGAAACTTCTTCCAAAAGTTGGCTGTGAACTGAGCCCCTCGATCAGAAATGATTGAAACTGGAGTACCATGTAACCTGACTATTTCCTTGATATATAACTGAGCATACTGTTCCATTGTGTCGGTAGATTTAACCGGCAAGAACTGTGCTGACATCGTGAGTCGATCTACGACAACCCAAATTGAGTCGAACTCGCGCGGAGTGCGCGGCAGACATACCACAAAATCCATATTGATCATCTCCCATTTCCACATTGGAATTTCTATGTTTTGAGCCAATCCACCGGGCCTTTGATGTTCGGCCTTTACTTGCTGACAATTCGGACATTTTGCCACAAAATCCACCACATCCCTTTTCATGTTGTTCCACCAATAAATTTCCTTGAGGTCATGATACATCCTTGTAGAACCTGGGTGCACGGAATACCTGGATGTGTGAGCTTCTGCCATGATCCTTTCCCGAAGACCGTCGATATCAGGAACACACAGGCGGTCTTGGTACCGTAGAGTACCATCATTCATGCCGAAGGAGAAAGCTATGGTCTTGTGTTTATGAATCCCCTCTTTTAATTATGCTAACAATGGATCGTTAAATTGTTTTTCCTTCACCTCTGCTACAAGCGATGATTCAGCTCTATTCTGTATAATTACCCCTCCTTCATTAGAGTCCGCAAGGCGAACTCCCAAACTAACCAACTGGTAGACCTCCCTGGCTAACGGCCTCTAATACGCCCCCAAATGAACCAAACTCCCCTTAGATTTTCGACTAAGCACATCTGTCACGACATTAGCCTTTCCCGGGTGGTAGAGAATATCAATGTCATAGTCCTTGAGTAACTCTAGCCGTCTTCTTTGCCGCAGATTCAACTCTTTCTGCTTGAAAATATATTGAAGGCTCTTATGATCCATAAATACATCCACATGAACCCCATACAAATAATGCCGCCAAATCTTTAGCGCAAACACCACTGCTGCCAGCTCTAAGTCATGGGTTGGATAGTTCTTCTCATGATTCTTGAGTTGCCTTGAAGCGTAGGCTATAACCTTGCCATGTTGCATCAACACACACCCGAGCCCGATTCTCAAAGCATCGCAATACACCACAAACTCCTCTGTTCCCTCTGACAGGGCTAATACCGGTGTTGTTGTCAATCTTGACTTCAATTCTTGGAAACTCTTTTCACAAGCATCAGACCATTGGAATTTAATGGCTTTCTGCGTCAATTTAGTCAATGGAGAGGCAAGAGTAGAAAACCCCTCCACAAACCTCCTGTAGTACCCGGCCAGGCCTAAGAAACTACGAATCTTAGTAGGAGTGGTAGGTCTAGGCCAATTCTTCATTGCTGCAACCTTCTGAGGATCAACCATAATTACTTCCTTGGAAACGACATGGCCTAAGAACGCGACCGATTCAAGCCAAAATTCACACTTCGAAAATTTTGCATACAATTGATGTTGCTGAAGAGTTTGCAGAACTGCCCTGAGATGGTCGGCATGGTCCTCCCGACTTCGGGAATACACCAGAATGTCGTCAATAAATACTATCACAAAAGAGTCTAAGAAAGGCTTGAAGACTCTATTCATAAGATCCATGAAAGCTGCTGGGGCATTTGTTAGTCCAAAAGATATTACCATAAATTCAAAGTGCCCATACCGGGTTCTGAAGGCTGATTTTGGAATATCCCGCTCCCTTATCTTCAACTGATGATACCCGGACCGCAAGTCAATCTTAGAGAAACACATAGCACCTTGCAATTGATCAAACAAGTCATCTATTCTTGGCAAAGGATATTTGTTTTTGATTGTGACTTTGTTGAGTTGCCGGTAGTCAATACACATCCGCAGCGATCTGTCTTTCTTTCACACAAACAAGACCGGTGCGCCCCATGGCGACACACTCGGCCGGATGAAACCCTTTTCTAGCAAATCCTTCAATTGTTTCTTTAGCTCTTTCAATTCTGTTGGTGCCATCCTGTAAGGTGGAATTGATATAGGCTGTGTGCCTGGCATTACATCAATCCCAAAATCTATCTCCCTATCCAGTGGAATCCCAGGGAGCTCATCTGGAAAGACATCTGGAAATTAATTCACAACTGGTATAGACTCAAGGCTAAGTGCCTCGGCATTGGTGTCCGTAACCCGAACTAGATGATAGATTCACCCCTTCTTGATCATCTTTGCAGCCTTAAGGTAGGAAATAAACCGACCTCTAGGCACTACATTATCTCCCTTCCACTCGATAACGGGCTCATTAGGAAATTCAAGCCTCATAGTTCTGGTCCGACAGTCAAGTTTGGCAAAACATGAATAAAGCCAATCCATCCCCATTATGACATCAAAGTCGACCATCCCTAATTCAATAAGATCGGCCATGGTATCCCTACCCCGCACCGTAACAATGCAACTTCTATAAACTCGAGTAGCCAAAATTGACTCACCAACCAGAGTAGATATCGAGAATGGTTCATGAAGTTGTTCTGGTTCTATCCCAAATTCCATAGCGACAAATGGGGTAACATAGGATAAGGTGGAACCGGGGTCAATAAGTGCACACACATCATGAGATTGGACAGTCAGAATATTTGTATCAACATCTGGAGAAGCCTCTACATTTTGACGGCCACTCATAGCATAAAATCGGCTGGGACCTCCTAAACTCTGCGCACCACCCCTAGCTGCACCACGCCCTGCGGGTGCTGGGGTACCTCGAGCTGGAGAGGGGCTGAAGATGTAGCAGCTGTTGGACTGGAAGGCTGAGCTGTGCCCCTGCCCTCTCCCTGGTGGGATACACGACAATGTCTCTGGATATGACCCCTCATCCCACATCCATAGCATATAGGTAACTCCATGTAGCAAATCCCCGAGTGCATCTTCCCGCACCTGGGGCACGGGGACCTCTGCTGCTGCTGGGACCTGTCTCCTGCTTATTGGATCCCCTGCTGCCCTGACCGGGCCTGAAACGACTCCACTGTTGCTGGTTGGGCCCTGATGGCGGTGCACTAGCTGATGACTGGGCAATAGACTAGGAAGGCACTGATGATCCTCCCATGAAGGCTGATCTTCCCTGTCACACCTCCTTTTTCATACTACACCCGCAAGGGTATAATGAATGGAGTTATTTCCAACTTGAAGTGACAATCAGCACGGGATTTATTATTAATATTCAGAGTCGCCACTTGGGAAATTAATGGTGTCCCAAGCCACCTGTTGAATCCCGAACCGAGGAAATTAGGACTCTGTTAATAGTCAGCGAACCAGAAATCCGAGTAAGGAATTCTGTTAACCCGGGAGAAGGTGTTAGGCATTCCCGGGTTCCGTGGTTCTAGCACGGTCGCTCAACTATTGTATTTGATTTTATCTAATTTCGAAATATGTTATAGCTTATGTGCTTTTAATAATAAACTGCTTCCATTTTTATTTATTTCAATTTGAAATGCGCCTCAAACCACGTCGCACCAGTGCACCCGTGATTGTTAACACATTTCGACTTCGTTGAGATTTGGATTTGAGTCACATAAATGTGCACCCGTATTTAGGAAGGTGATTTTATTTAAAATGCGCGCCTAAAGTAGCTACGCATTTATTAACTATGTGGGGAGCCATGAAATTCGCTAAATGGCACATCCCGAAGTCTAAATATTTTGATATAAGCAATTAACGAGGGCCCCGCAATTTGTGTGTTTTATTCGGCGAGGCTCATCTCGTCTATCATTTATTTTAAAGGGAATCCTAAAGTAAACTATTATTCCTCGGCCCGGGCCCAGGCTCAGGACTCTTACAGCTATTGAAATTTCAGATATTTGTTCAGGCCCAAATTATGCAATTGTTCAGGCCCAGGCTATTGAAAGGACCAGGCCCAGGGTATAATACACGCAAGTCTCGGCTATGAAACTGGGCAATAACTGCCTGGACCTTGCATTTGGGCCCAGAAACATAGCTTAAGTTGAAACAGGATTTGAAATTTAAGTCCAGCAGAGCACTGTGTTATAGCCATTTTCAATCATTTGGTTAACACCTATATTCTGCCCGTTGACGCTCAAAGCCATCCAAAAGGATACGTACACAATTCGAATTTTTAAAAGGCACAATTGAAACACTCAATGTCAAATTCAGAATCCAGTTCACTGGACTATATTTTCTCAGTTATGAATCAACATGCTAAAATTAAGCATGTTATGATTACAATCATGAATCAATTAAAATTTTCTCAGTTATGAATTAACATCTAAGCTAACAAATTTCTCTATGATTACAATTATGTATGCACGTATTACACCTGCTACCTAATTAAGCATGAAAACTGTAGCAGTCGACATTTCATCCTGATGAAGTCCAAAACAGTCTAAACAATTCAATTAACAGTCTGCTATACGTTAAATAAAACAGTCCTAATTACACAGTCTTTGGTTCAATATAATTCAAACAAGTAAGAATAAATATTTCAGATATTCAAATGAACACAAGCTGGAACATCGTTCATTACACTCCAAATTGGTGCTACATCAGTGGGTCAGATCTGTGTACCTGGAATTTGCAAAGGAAAGCAGAAGGATAGAGTCAGCGGTAGTAACAACACTTCTCAGCAGCAGTTCAGGAATGATTTTAAACCAAGACACTTCACAAAACCCAGGAATACATCATAGCAACCAACACCTAATAAGTTGCCCCAACACTGACTTGATTGAATTCAAATCCTACTTGAACCAGGACTCTTCTGAATTTCAGCTACCAGAAATTGGGCTAAGAGATGCAAGTCAACCACTAGAACTTGACATTAACCTAAGAAATTGAGCAAACAATATTTTTTTTTTGGATTTTTTCTGTAATCTCTGTTGTTTTTTGGCTTTTTAAATTTCGAAACTTCTAATTTTAGTTCTAAAAAAAACTGAAAGAATACTTTGGAGGAAACTTTTTAGTGTCCCAGAATTGGTAGAATGCCTTGTTTAGGGGGTTCTAGATGGCTGCTCCAAAAACTCCTTTTTTCCCCCTCCTCCTCAAGGCAAGTGAATGCCTATTTATAGGTGAACTTAAGGTCCAATTTCAGATTTTTTCTTTACCCCTTAGTCCCTATTCTCATTTCAGTGCTTACCCCTTTATTTTCTGACTTGTTACACAAGTAACTATCTTAAGTTTATTAGAAACTACACTATAGTCCATCCTAGAAGGTTCTATGCCCATTACAATCCCTATTCTATCCTTACCCCCCTTCAAAAATTACCAAATCTGATAAAAGTACCCTTTTCCCATGCCTAAACTACCCTTGAAATCCCCTGAAATTACTACCCAAACCCAAAGACTTTAGTCCTCTTTCTACCCTAATAGAATCCATTTGCTATGGCTAAATTCATCTAATTAACAACTAATTGAACCGGGCATTACACTGAAGTATTGTTAACAACAATCACTGATTAACCAAAAGAAGTATATTAAACTGAAACAAACAATACACACAAGATTGATTGAAACTGATCAAAAGAAAATAGGCTAATAAGCAAATTATTGGATTATCAAATCAGCAATGACTGTTAACTACACTAAACAGAGGCAGAAATGCTAATCCCTATGTCAAACTACACTAATTCGACTGAACGTGTCGAGTGACTCCAACAAAATTAAACTAAGTCATAAACATGCATTCCCTAATCAAAATAAATGGAGATTACAAAACAGAATTAAACCAGATGGAGGATCAAGACGAAACAAAACGTTTGACAGGTGAAGAGAACTAAGCTATACAATTAACAGTTATCCGATTTCAGAAACAGTAACTACAGACCTAATCTAAAACCTAACACACTAATTTTAAACTAATCTAATCTTAGCAGCGCAAAAAATCAAACACAAAAGAAGAGGACTCATCTGTACAACTCCCAAAGTCGCATAGCTCTTTAGATTCAAAATTCGACTATCTCTGGTGAGATTTGAATGCTAATGATGACAAATTCTTCATGAGGGAAGTGAAGAGGTCACGTGGTATTAATTTGGTGGGGTTTGGAGAATTTAGGGTTTTGACCGGATTTTCGATCGGATATTTGAGCAATTCCGGCCATGTTCGAGACAAGTGGCTATGGGGGTTGGGTAGGGGATGTTAAGGCGGTTCTGTGGTGTGAGTTTGGGACCGTTTGGCATAACCGGTGACTTGGCCGGAAAATTTTGAACGGATATTCGACAAATTCCAGTAAAATTTGAAAGTAAAGGACAGCGGGTTCAGGTAAAGGAGGAGAAGGGGAATCTGGGGTGTAATTTTGGGGTTAATCGGAGAATTGCCGCTGCCGGCGACGATTTCCGGCCGGCGGCGGATGGCGGAGGACGGCGGCGACACGGTGGGGTGGTGGTGGTAGGGGTGATGTACGAGGAAGACCAGTTTGGTCTCTGATCTATAACGTGTGTTATTACACTTATATTGAGAAGGCTTGGGTGATCCTGGACCGTCATATCATGGGAAATGGACGGATAGGATTGATTGACGCCAAACGACATCGTTTTGCAAAGGGAGGGGGAACTGGACCGGATGGGGTATTGGGCCTGGGGTTTGGTACGTGGGTTGGGGAATTTTTCCTTTTGGGCCAGAATAATTAGCCCAATTCGGGCATAAGACCACCTTCTCCTCCTCTTTATTCAATTTATTTTCATTTTGTATTTTCTTTTTTTTTTTTGTATTTTTTGCATTTATTTATTTTTTCTGATTTTATAAAATGCTAAAACAAAGCAAAGACCTAATTACACTATTTAAGTCCTAAAATTACTTGTAACTCTATTTAAAAACAAATGCAATAATTAGTAATACAATGAACTATTTTCTTGCAATTTCTTATATTTTATTCTAAAACTAATTAATACTAAAACTGTGAAATTAAATCCCTAAATGCCAATGCATATTTTTGGTATTTTCATATGGATTAAAATGCACAAATAAAAAAATGCAACAATTACCAAAGAATGCCACAAAATTCACAAAAAATACTAGAAAAAATTGTTTTGTTTGAAATTTTGGGAATTACCGCTTAGGGCAAAAATCACGTGCTCACATTCCCCCACCTTGTGACTCTCCCATGTTGCCCATCGATCGGGCCTTGCTGTTACCCTCTCTCTCCATTCTGTTCTTCAATTTACGACTCTCTGTGGCCTGAGCAAATGCGACCATCTTCCTGTAGTTCATATTAGAATTCAATGCAGCCGTAGAAGCCTCATTAATGGTTAAAGAATTAAGGCCCTGAACAAATCGGCGCACTCTGGCCTCCATTGTGGGCAACATATGAATGGCATACTTGGACAAGCGAGCAAACTCCATGTGGTACTCCCACACACTCTTGTTACCTTGCTTTAAATTCTCAAACTCTGCTGCACGGGCTGCCCTTGTCTCAGCAGGCAGGAAGTGATCTATGAAGGCATCTGCGAACTCACTCCACCTGGCCGGAGGGCTCCCCTCCTCGCGGGAATCCTCCCATAACTCAAACCATGCATAGGCCACCCCTTTCAGACGGTAGGCAGCCAACTCTACTCCCTCTGTCTCAGTTGCATGCATCACCCTGAGGGTCTTGTGCATCTCATCAATGAAATCCTGGGGGTCTTCTTCTGGATTGGCACCCGAAAATACTGGAGGGTCTAACTGAAGAAATCTGTTCACCCTGGATCTAGTGGAATCCTCTTGCTGGCTAGATGATGAATTGGGTGCAACACCTGACCTCTGGGCCTGAGAGGCCACTAGCTGGGTCAACATCTGAATAGCTCCCCTAAGATCCCCATCAGAAACACCAGAACCAGAAGCTGGGGCTGGAGGCGGAACAGGAGTATCCACGGGAGGGATAGTGGTGCCCTTCGTAGGTGTAGGAGCTGGGGTAGTCTGCTCTGGAATAGAAGGATCCGGCAGAGTAATAGCAGGGCGACTAACCTCACCCGCAACATCAAGCAATGAATCATCAGCCACTCCTGGGGTGGCATTGGCTCCTTGGCCAATTCTCGCTTTCTTCTTAGGTGCCATTTACTGAAAGATAGAACAATGCATTGATTAGGAAGGAAATAGTTTCACCGCATGATCCAGAATATCAAAGAAGGGTGTTATTCCTAAATGCCCAAGTAGCCTCCAACTTATAGATGTGGTCGACTACACACCGATAAGAAGGACTCTACCAGACACGGCTCCGAGACATCCTAGGACACTTTAAAACCTTAGGCTCTGATACCAAGTTTGTCACGCCCCAACCTCAGGAGGCGCGACCGGCGCTCAATCGAGTGACCCCAACTGAGCAAGCCTTACCAAACACTACCTACCCAACTCAATACGAATAAGGGGACCATGCTTTCATTTATTCAACAAAGGAAGATAGTATATTCGACATTTTTAGTTCATTTTAGATTACAACATTAAACTGTAGATAAGTTAGTTTCCAAAGTTTCCGTAAAGTTACAATTCATAGGAAACATAAGATTAGAATTACAACACTGGTAGCACATCCCTTCAACCCCCGCACATGACCCACATATATGTCTACGGAGCCTCTAAGGATACAAAAGATAAATGTGACAATGCCGGCAACAAGGCCCCGGCTATACCTCAAAAGTGAAAGTCCAAAATAAGAAGATGTGCAATATAGCCCCTTGAAGGAGAAAGGGGCTCACCAAGATCTTCGAGAAGAAGGATGCTCCGCTACGCACGATCGACACTATCCGCTATGGAGCCACCTACATTCATTTAAAAATGTAGCGCCCCCGGCAAAAGGGGCGTTAGTACCATGGAATAGTACTAGTAAGTATAACTAAACATCATTTTACTAGAAAGAACTTTCAAGCATGTACAAGAACATTCCATGAGTGAATCAAATATGTAAATCATACAATCTTTCACGTAATTTCCATAACTTAGTTTGGGGTATTTCTTTCATGCGCTCATCGCTGTCCTCGATACCACCGCTATCTTGAGCGGAGTCCGATCACGACCCGATCGGCTAGGTTGCCTTATTGGAGGCATATATCTCAACCACCATTCCATTTCCCTTATCCGAAATTCAACATCAGCACATTACCACCATGTGTGCGGCATGGTGTCCGATCACGACCCGATCGGCTAGGCCGCCTTATCTAGGCGTTCTTCCTTTCTCATTAGTCATCACAACTGAATCTTTATTTCACATATATCACATCAATTCGTTGGCACTTAGGGCCACCATTATCACCTCGTTTCCCCTTTTTCAATATTCATCTTCAAAGTTGTGATCATAGGCATATACAAAAGTAATTCAAGCTGCAAGCATAGGTAAGTGAGCACATAGCTAGCATGAATAATTCTCGGTTTCAATCCCTAGGACAGACAATCCCTAGGACAAACTTGCTCTGATACCAAGTTTGTCACGACCCAAACTAGAGGGCCATGACTAGCACCCGGCCATACTTGTCGAGCACCAACATACATTTTATCTAACCTACTTTATTATCTTTTAGGGCCAACGAGATCAATATAAATGGTAGACATGGATCATGGACAACCAACAATAAAATATGATGGCATGAATATACATAACATGGGATGACCAGACAATCAAGAAACTATATATAAGGTACGAGCTACCACACTACCATGAAAGACTATACAACAAAAATTAGCCGACAAGGCATACAAAACTATACATGAGTCGACACCTGTCTATGAGCCTCTAAAAGAACCTAAGTGCTGCAACATTGGACATACCCATAATGTCTATAACAAAAATGCATACCAAGACCACAACAAGTTTGAAGAAGGGATCTTGTTAATCATCGCTGAACTGGACAGCCTACTGTGGTGGGGGAGCTGCGCCTGCCTGTCTATCAGGACCTGCAGCACGACATGCAGCGTCCACAAATAAAAGGACGTCAGTACGAATAAAATACTGAGTATGTAACCAGGGAACCATAAGTACGAATAGTAATGTAATCAGGGATAGACAATATACAGCCTGTAACATCTGGGTACCTCTGAGGGCTACTGACATGAAATACATTATACATATGTATATATATACATAAACTTTTAAAACATATGCCTCTGTGGGCATCATCATCATCATATCGCACCCGGCTGAAATAGGCTCGGTAAGAACGTACCCGGCCATCATAAGGCTCGGTAGAATAGTACCCGGCCATGTGGAGCTTGGTAAAATCCAACTGATCAGCGGTTGCACAATAGGTGTCATACCCGGCCGTGCATAGCGTGGCTCGGTATAATATAATAGATACATATATATAATGCATGCTGGACTCAATGGAGTAATATTCTAAACCTTTCGGAGTGACGTAAGGTCGGTATCCTCTGTACATGTTATTAGGACTAACTCTCCATCTTGAATCTTATAAGAATCAGGAAGTACCAACAACATTGATAACATAAGAATAAGATAAGCAACATCAACATCAATCGCTCCATAAAAAGGGAAACAATGTAAGTACTGCTAGCTTCTAAGAGTAGAGTGTCTTTGGAAGCTCGTTCATTACATCATATACAACCGAAGTCGTGCAAAAGAAGGAAAGGGATAGCCTCACATACCTTGTATATACTGCCCAACCCCAAGCTATGCAAATGTCACGACTCCTTAGTCTACAATAGGAGAAATGACACTATCGCTAACATTTAAGCATCGTAACTATTATGTACCGACCACAACCTATTTTATGATGAAACGGACAGCACCTCCCCTATTTATATGACTTCCCACAAGTGAAAACAATCACCAAACAGCCCAAACAGCATCAATGTTAATCATATTGAGCCTCCCAAAACAGTCCACCAACCGATAACATTACTACCAAGCCTTTCGATATATATTTCACAAGTTATAGCTTCAATGACTTAGCCACAACTTGGATAATCTTAAATACATGTAGAGTAAGAGGTTCCTTACCTCTATACAGAAAGAACAACTCCAATTTAACCTTAATTGTCCACGAAATATCCCTCCAATGCCGCTACAACAACAAAAAAGCGAAACTAGCAATCAATTAGGGGTTTTCGGTACTAGAATCACTTTAGAAGGCTTGAAATCACCTAGGTTTGATAATAAGAACTTGAGGGAGTATTTACAGAACATAAACCCCTTAAAAAAATCATTCACATGAGCTGGAACAACACAAAAATGAGCAACAACATGAAGAACAATACTAGCGCCACGGGATTCCCGATACTTGATTTGTGTTTTTTGCCCTTTGTTTGGGTCTTGAATCTTGATAGAACCTTGAGAGGGTGTTTCTAGGTTTCTATGGTCTGACTATACTGAAAAAAATGACTTAAAACGGGTTGGAGGCATCATATATATATATGTATATATATATATATATCCAAATGTCTAAAACCGCCTAAGTGGGCCCTATAGAGAGGTGCTTGGCGCTGTCTTGCGAAAAAGCGAATATCTCTCTACTCCGAGATCATATCGACAAACGACTTAATGTGTTGAAAACTAGACTCATAGATATTCAATGTGGTGGGTATATAACCCCGTTATTCCAAGTAATTTGGGAGAAAATCTGAGTAACATTTGACCTAATGTTTAAGTGTAATTATGAACCTAAGTTGCGACAACTTTTGTTGACTTTTGTTTCATAACTCGTTTGACTTCAAGACTTATGATACAGATATTATATGATTCAAATACCTTAAAACACGACCTTTTGAGTGTATTAAGAACTTCTAGGTTTACCCAAAAATACAACTGACAACATCCTTGATTCGTTTAACTTCTAATACTTGTTAACCACCCTTATACACCTTTTATCATTTAAGCCCAATAGGATTAACTTCTTATCATCTCAAAGTTATTATTTTCATGGATTTACGTCGACTACCTTATGGCATGAACTAATGTACGTGAATATTGGGTTTAACATGCGAAGACTGGGCTGAGCAGGCCTTGGTCGCAAATGTGACCTTCCCTCGCAATTGCGATATCTCAAATGTGACATGTCCCTCACAAATGCGAAGGTGACAGTACTTCCCAATGGTCACAAAAATGCGACAAATTCTTCGCATTTGCGAAGATAGCAGGTTCCATAGGGGTTCGCAATTGCGAACCCTAGTCGCAATTGCGACATCTGCGATCTGCTAAATCATAACTTAGCCGAAAATCTTTTGTTTTTCAAACTCTCTCAAACCCTAAGCTCTCTTGGGCGATTTTCCAAAGAAAATTTCTTCTCCATATCGATTGTAATTCATTTATAACTATAGCATGTTTTTACATGATTTCAACTCAAAATCAAGGGTTTTCATGGGGAAATTGGGTGTTTTTGGTAGAACTTAGGATTTTCAAAATTTGGGGATTTGGACCTTGATTTGAGGTCCGATTTCAAAACAAACTATATATTTGAATTCGTGGGTGAATGGGTAATCGGGTTTTGGTTCAAACCTTGGGTTTTGACCATGTGGGCCCGGGGTCGATTTTGACTTTTTGGGGAAATCATTTGAAAACCTATTAGAATTGATTTATTTAGCATTTATTAATATTATTAAGTAAATTGTGGCTAGATACAAGAGAATTGGTGGTGGAAACAAGAGGTAAAGCGGTAGTTGAGCCTTGAATTGTATTCATGGCATCGAGGTAAGTGTTTGGTCTAACTTTAGCTTGAGCGATTAGGAGTTGTGTCCTATTTGCTATGTGTTAATTATGGAGTACGACGTATAGGTATGGTGACGAGTATCTATACGTCGGTGTCAAGCATGCCCGTGAGTCTTGTATTGTAACTGTTTTGACTCCGTTGTGATTTATTCATGCTTAGTATGATAATTATCATTGTTGTTTCCCTTGCCGGGATGTTATTGTTTATGACTTTGTCTCCCTTGCCGGTTATTGTTTATGATATTGTCTCCCTTGCCGGGATGTTGTTGTTATACTCTTGTTCCCTTGTCGAGATTCTTTTATGCTTGATGTTGAATTGTATTTGGGATCGGGTTGCACGCCGCAACAGTATTTTATGAAATGGGATTGGCTTGTATGCCACAACGGTATTATATGAAATGGGATTGGGTTTGTAACACCCCACACATTCGGATTAGGCATGAATGAGTTAAAAGAGTAGAAAGATTATATTTTGGACATATGAATTCCTATCGGGATGATTATGGGTGGAAATAGTTGTTTCAAAATCAAGATGGAAAGTGAGGTGCATAAGATTCGACAAAATCGACTAAGTTTGCAGAAGGTCCGTCTTCGAGAAAGGTTTAGTGAAAATTTGTAAAGAATTTGGGAACACTGAAAGTGTGAAAGTTGTAAACCTTTTAAATCGCTTTCCAACAATATATTGTGGAGCCCAAACAGAGCTCTGTGCGAAAAGTTATGCGCGTTTTACAGAACAGTACACAATATGCGCGCCCTTAGCGCACCCCCGCGCTCCTGTGGAAGTGGCACTGCCATTTTCGCGGTCAGGTGCGCGGGGGCGCTCGTGGTGGCATCATTTTATAGCCCTACTTCGTCCCCCATAGCCCCAAAACATAAAAACTTGCTCCAGAAAGGAAAGCTCTCAAAAACCTAACTCCTTAAGGGTCCTTCAACCACCCAAGGTAAGTTCTAATGGTGATTCTAAGTTAATTTCAATTTTTCAACATCTTATTAACATGGGTAAACCCTCCATATCATTAGATATTCGATTGGGACATCATTGTTGAGAGTAGGAACCCTAGAACCCGAATTCAAGGGGATTGAACTTCAAAAAGGTAATGTCTTCACCTTCTAATTGATTCTAGCATTGGATAATGATTATAGACTCTAGTTCATGAGATATGTGTTGATGAGTTTGATAGAAAAGCATGAACGGTTATAGGTATGGGTTGTTGATTGGTTATTATATGTTAAAGGTGTTGTTTACCTTATGGCTGATAAAGAATGATGTTGACTATAGCCATTTGAGACTTTAGAAATTATCTAGGAGCAAGAGAATGGGTAATTGGGTGCAGAAATACCATTAATAAGGGCTATGAAGCTTTATGCCACAAAGTATTTGATAAAATGGCTAAGCGACCAAAACATGACTATTGTTGCTAATTTGGAATCCCTTTGACTTGTATTGATATAGATTAAAGTTGAAACGGGTAACGAATGTTGTATTATGCTCAAGAGCTGGAAGTTAAGGTATGTGAGGCTAACTCTCTATGTTTGGGAACGTTAATGATTCTCCCTACACTAGTTTCTTTTACGACGTTACTAATTTCCTCAAAAATAGAGTTTAGCCTAGTTCCTTAAATATTTGTAGAAATTCTATTCTCTAGCTTCATAACTTGTTCATGACTTTCATTCTGAATGTTGTGAGCTCAGTGCGTATTCAATATAGACTTGGGTTTGATGACCCCTAGTCTTAGTATATACTAGTCAGTATGCCACAAACAGTTAAAATTTCAGTGTTCATTATTAGTTCAAGAATACAAGTCTCAGTCTAATCCTATTATGTACTCTGGTATTATGTAACTCAGTGTGAACCAGTATTCCAGTTTCATATAACTCAGTGTGACTCAATATTTCACTATCATGTATTGCAGTGTGATTCTCAGTTCCTGATTTTAAATTCCTGAATGTTGAACACCTGTATTTGGGCCTGAGGCCGTAGTTTATATGCTTTATGCATACTTGGGCCTGAGGCCGCAGTTTATGCTTTATGCATCTTTGGGCCTGAGGTCGCAGTTTATGCTTTATGCATTTTTGGACCTAAGGTCGCAGTTATGTATACGTATACTTGGGCCCGAGGCCGCAGTTTGTGCACATATATATATTGGGCCTGAGGCCGCCGTTTAATATTCAGATAAAAAGGTTGTTCATCATTCAGAAGAGGGAGTATTCATATCCTTACTTCCTTTCAGTTTAGTTATTAGTTACCATTTCAGTTATCAGTTATCATATCAGTTACCAGTTATCAGTTCAGTTATCATTTTCAGTTTCAATAGTTATCATTTCAATTATCAATTATTAATTCTTAGTTATCAGCTTAGTTTCAGTATCAACATTTTTAATCCTTTCTTTCAGTTGCTTTACATACCAGTGCAATTCAAATATACGGATGTCCCTTTTTGCCCGGGGCCTGCATCTCACAATGCAGGTATTGATTTACAGGCTGACGATTCAGAGCGCTAGGATTCTCGTACCAGCTATTGGTGATCCCTAGTTCTTTCGGGACATTATGATTTCCTTACAGTCTCCAGTACTTTTAGACAGTCAGTGTTTTCAATACTTTATTAGAGGCTTCATAGACTAGAGTAACAGTTAGACAAAGTCACATGCTTTTCATATTAAGCTATGTTGGCCATAGATATGTTTCAGAATTGTATTAGTATTTCCACACTTTCATTTGTATCATCAAGACTTTCAGTATATCAGCATGTGTTACTTTATCTTCTGCATTCAGTATGTTATGGTATCACATGTTGATTCAGCAGCCCGTTGCTTCTCTCGGTCACATGTAGTCAGGTACTGAGTGCAGTGTTACCTCCAGGCCCAGGTTCAGGGCGTGACCGGGTTGCACACCAAAACGGTATTAAATGAAATGGAATCGAGTTGCACACCACAACGGTATTATATGAAATGGGATCGGATTTCACGCCGCAACGGTATTATGTGAAATGGGATCGGGTTGCACGCCGTAACGGTATTATATGAAATATGATCGGGTTGCACGCCGCAACGGTATCACATGAAATGGGATCGGGTTGCACGCCACAACGGTATTATGTGAAATGGGATCGGGTTGCACGCCGCAACGGTTTGATATGAAAAGGGATCGGGTTGCGCGCTGCAACGGTATTGTCACGACCCAAACCGATGGGCCGCGACGGGCACCCGGTACCTTACTCAACCGAGTACCAACGTAACGTATCTTTCTTGTTACATTATCATATACACATGACATACGGCCCTAATACGCCAACATGATTATTTATAAACTCAAGACATCGGCCGACAAGGCCGTACAATCTTTCACGTACAAGACATATGTCTACAAGCCTCTAAGAGTACATAAATGTCACAAAGGTCGGGACAGAGTCCCGCCATACAAGGCAATAGACATCTAAATCATACTAAACAAATACGCAACTCCGAAGCAAATGGAGCGCACTAACATCTTCCGCTGAGCTGGTAGCCTACTTGGAAGGCTCTCGACCTGTCTATCTGGACCTGCGGGCATGAAACGCATCGTCCCCAGGAAAAAGGGACGTCAGTACGAATGATGTACTGAGTATGTAAGGCACATAAATAAATACATAAGAGACATGGAAAGCATATAGAGTACATGACTTAACCTGTAAGTCTGAATAACTTTGTAAATCATAAATTACTTTTAGCGTCATGCATATGCGTATGAATGTCATGTCGTGCATAGGTACATGTTTCATAAAATCATCAGCCTCTGAGGGCATCCCATCATATCATTTCAGCCACCGTGGGCAAAATCATCATCGTGTACCAGCTGATCAGGTGGTGGTGCGTATATAACGCCGTAACCTTTTCCCATATCCCATATACATCTCGGTACTTCATAAGACCATTATACCTCTGATTATCATGAAATCATTTTACGTATTTTCTGAGACCCATGAACAGACGATGGAATAATAAGACATATGGAAATTCAAGAACATAGGCACTTCTAATACTTCTATGAATAGAGTCATGTATGGAATTTGTGCATTTGCACGTTTCGTTCGTATCGTATGGATCATGCCAAAAGAAAGAAGGGATAGCCTTAACATACTTGTTCCTTGAATTATTTGCACAAAATGAAGCTTCTGCTTCTGTGAGATATGAACGAAATTTTTGCTTGAATTCTATGAAACTTGAATAAAATTGCTTCTGATGAAGCTTTAACATGCTTCTGCTTCAACGTCTTTGGTTTTAAGACAACGACAGATTGTTGTTTGGAGCTTTTACAAGGAAGTGATACCAAGTCTCCTTAAAGTCATTGTTGGAAGCAGAGGTAAAAGGCGCAAGGGAGATTCCATTTTTGGAAGTACGCAGCGTTTTCGAAATGGCAGCCTCAACTCCTTTTCTTGCCAACATTTTCATCTTCTTTTCTTGAAAACCAAAGCTCTACGGATAGTGCTAGCTGAAAATTATTGTTTACAAATGCAAGTCTTCGACGTACTACTATTTTCTTGTCCAAAAGAAACCAAATACTTTAATGTTAAGCAAGCCTTTTAAAAGATGACTCATTCTTATGANTTTGACTCTTGTATAAGTACCTTAAATTGTATGATCTTAAATTTGCTTAACTGCTCTGACTAGGGTGTCTTGATGAATCCAATCCTGAGTGAGTTATTGTGCCATGTGTGTGTAAGGTTTTGCGTTATTCAGTGCATTGCATTTGATGCCTAGAACTTGCCCTGTGTGTTTGCAAAGCGAAATAGTAGTTTTGTTCAATCTTGGAAGTGATATAGGTGTTTCTTTGTTGAGCCGGATATGTATATTTACCCACCTAATTGTTATGTATCGTAGTTAACCTCTTTGAGCCTATAATCTTGTTTCTTTGGCAACCACATTACAAGCCTTACCCATTTGTTCGAATGAACCATCTATTTAAACCATTGTAACCTCTCATGAGCACTTGAATTATTTATGAACTTTGTAAAAGTTAAAGTGTGGGGTGGTTGGTTTGGCTTTTGAGTGGAACTAATGAAATAAGGAGAAAGGTGCACTGTTTTGAAAAAGTAAAAGCCACTTGAATTGAAAACAAAATAGCTGGATTGTTGTTAAAAAAAATTCCTTGATAAGTGGTGGCTCTTGATGTAAGTGTGCTTAAAGAAGTATGGGGTAATATATATTGATGTGAAGGTGGAGTTTGGTTTGACATAAGTATGGGGTTTGAATGTTAAAGTATATGTATTAAAGTGCTTAGGGAGGTGTAGTTACCCTTATATCTAAATGTATCCTACCCGTCCCGTAGCCTACATTACAACCAAATAAAGTCCTAATTGATCCAAGATTGAATGAGCTCGATTAGTGGAGTAGTACACTACGGGCAAGCTTATGGTGCATCTTTTGTGGCATATGAATGTTATTTCTGAGAGTGAGTGAATTCTTTCTATCTTGAGTTCCTAAGTGTTCTTAAATTTTATTGTGTGGAACTACTCTCTTTTGTTGTGTGAGAGCACTTGATTCATGAAGGAAAGGTAATGTCAGTGACCTCTATATTAGAGTAAGTGAGTGAGTTGTGAATAACGTGTGGTACTTGTGAGTCAAATTTTGAGGTGAAGATGTTACGCTTTTGTGCTTAGTCTATTTTAAATACTCTTGGTGTGCTGCGTTAGGAGAATTGTTTAAAAAGGTCGTGTCTATAAAAAAAGTGTAGTTTGATTGCTCGAGGACGAGCAATGGTTTAAGTGTGGGGTGTTGATGATAGGCTATAATTACGTATTTTAGTCGCTTATTACACTCTAATTCACTGCACTTTAATTGAGTTTTTGCTTTAATCGCTAGTGTTTTGCACTAATTGTGTGTTTTATGCCTTGTAGGTGTGATTCCGAGCTATATAGATGTTATGGAATGAGTTTAAGTGATTTGAAGCTTTGAAGTATGAGTAAAAGCTCAAGGAATTAAGCCGGGATCGTGTTCGGGGGTCAAATTTGATAATTAAGTATGAACGAAGACTTGAGGAGGCATATTGCGCACTGTCTAGTAAAATATACATAACGTTTTGCTCAGAACTCCATTTGGCCTCCACAATATATGGTTGGAAAGCTAACTCAAAAGGATAAAACTTTCATGTTTTACATTTTTCAAAATTCCAAACGGAACAGGGTGAAAAACCGAGATTCCACCGCGACCGCGGCAGAACCGCGGTAGAAGATGGTCACGGACAACTAAAGAATCAGAGGGCATGTTTGGCCGCGGTTCCACTGCGACCGCGGCAAAACCGCGGCAGGAAGCGAAAATTTCAGGGACTAAAGTGCAAAACATGGGATTTTAAGTCCTAAACCCTATATTAAACAAAGGAGGCCGGCCAAGAACAAGGAGGGGGACATATTTTGGACATAGATTCGACCTAAGGAGGCAAGAACACATTGGGAGCAAGGCGGAGAATTCTTCTACGAGTTTTTCCTTCCTCTTCCTATTTTTCATTGTTGGTTATGACTTTTAGTATTGTAGTTTTACATACTATTATGAATAGCTAATTTGTTATCTAGAGTTTTGATAGAACCTTTTGTAGGAAAACTTCTTGTTATGTTTTTATATAATTGAGCCATAGCTTTTCTCTATTTGTTCAACTACGTTTATATTCTGGTTGATTGAAGAGCTCTCAATTAGCTGTGCCTATTTAGTATGCATAACTCGGGAGAGAGTGCATATTTAGGTAATTGTTGAACAACACCACTCCCAGAGTATATGAGGGATCAATAACCGAGGGTTTAAAGGTGGGATTAGGGATAACGAAGCCTTGGGTGCGATCTGAAGTGAGCTGTATTAAAAGCCAGCTAGCGTAGCTCGGGAGAGTGCGTCTAGTAAATTGTCATAATTACTCGGGAGAGATTTACGGTAATAAGAGTGCTCATGATCGGTAGAGAATACTTAGGCGAAATTATAGAAGACATAGCGGGAAGGATTCCGACAATAGGGGAAATCATAACTCTAGACCTCCTTAATCTTTTCTCTAACCCTCAGTATCGTTAGTTGTTAATTTACTATTTTAATTTGTTAGTTAAGTAGTTAAACACAAGAATCTTAATATCTATAAGTTAGAAATTGTTCAAGCTTGTCTTCTTGGTGATAGTGAACAATTGTAGCTAAACCTTAGTTCTCTGTGGGATTCGACTCCGGACTTGTAAACCGGATTATATTTGCAGCGACCGCTTAGTCCTTTTTATAAGGCATAGTTGGGCGTGATCAGATACCGACCTTGTAAATGTGCTTATGCGACTCTCCTCTCCTTTTTCCTCCAATTTTTTTTTTTTTTGCCAATCCTGAAGTTCTTCGCTCCCTTTTTTTGTCGAACTTACGGATATTGCTATATCTTATTCTATAGACGTGGTTATCCATTCTTATGACTTTACTACATCTACATAGGTCATACTATACCATAATTCTTACCTCGACTTCTAGTTACTGAGGTCTGCTACCAAATCCTAGGTTATTTTCATTTCTTATCCCATACGTATAAATCTATGTCCTCTAATGCTTTCACATTACTATTCATCTTAAGAATGATGGTCTAATTTCTTCTGATACTTTATAACTTTTATCCATCAATTATTGATTCACCTCAATTTTGATCCATAATCCACCCCTAATATCTTAACCTTTTATGTAATATTGCTGCTAGGATTCACGTTTTATTGGGGAACATCTGAAATGATTAGATTGATCCACCTGGGGCGATACCCTGTTTTCATAACTGTATCTCACGGCATACCAGTGTAATTTACCTTGCGTGGGTATTTTAATCCTGTCCACTTCATAAGATCCCTTTCTTTTATTCATCAGATCATTACTCAATCAAAGGCCCAAACGTTATTTTTATTTTTTTATTATTTTTTTCTATAATAATTACACCCTCATTCTATTAACAGGGCATCATTCCATCTCTTCTGAATGTTATTAGTCTTAGACTCCTTTTGAGTTCATTCAGGCTATACTGAACTTTCTATAACTTAGAGAAACCATGGGTTTCAATCCCGAGGACTTATCCGTTCTCGTCACCCTTTCACTTGCCTTTCCTCATCTTTACTCATGTTTCGTTAAAACTTTGTCTCTCTACTATACTTTAGCTTGGGACCTATACATATCTATTTATTCTATCCGCGGCCTTCCTTCAACTTGCTTGCACCATAGATTTCCTTATGTTGTTCTGGAGAATCAAGCGAGACATCACATCGTCTCTAACTATCCTTTACTCTCATAATTGGGCTTTTCGATACCTAGACCATAGGCTGGAAGATATGCTACTGACGCCGCTACTATCATTCCTGGATATTGAATCCCCGCGCTTATAGAATTTTATCCGAAGTATGGATTATTCACGATCTTCTACCTTTGAGTATCTCGTACATTGTTCACTTTTACCTTACTTACCTTAAAATTTCACATCGTATCTTCTATCTCTTTCATGACCTTCCCTCCACATAGGTATAATTCACATCCATAATTTGAAGCTCTATTATAATACTCATACCTCTGCTACATACACTATCCGATGGGAGCTTCGTACTGACTTCTTATGAGGCTCGTACTTCTTCTAACTGGCTTTCTTGTAGAGCCATTATAGATTATGTTTGTTATGTTATTCCTCTTGAACATCTGATATTAAGAGTGATTCTGTCATGTTCTCAAGCACAACTTCCATAACTTTTTTTCTAGGTCCAATAATCAGACTCTTGATTTACTTGGGTGATGTGATTCTTTAGCTTCCTCTTCCTTCCGATCATCCTTTATGTAGGTTTAAGCTACCTTCCAATTTGTGGTTCATGGTATCAGTTATTACCTTAGCCTTTCATGGGTGTTATGGAATATCCATGATACAATGTTCTAACAATTCAATCCTTGTCTATGCCCTGGGCTTAATTCTTTCTTTAACTCATTCCGGAATCTTCTATGGCTGTATGATTGTCAACAAATATGCTGCCTGGATAATGCTCCAAAATCATGAGTGTATCCATAACGCACTAACTCTGGATCATTGATCAAATAATTTCTTTTGTTCCATCTTAGCTTTCTTTTAACGTAAGCTATTACTTTTCTTGGTCTTTCTGCCCCCTCGTTGCGTCCATACTTAGCTTATCTTAGTGCCCACACTTGCCAGAGTTTTTATACAACTCATATGATCTCGAATATTACCTTTAACTTTTACTTCCCATTCATTAGCCACGGTAGGTGCCACTTTCCATTGGAATGCTTACAATGTTGTTGCGAGATTGTTGTTACACGACCATTTCCTCTTTAGGTCGTTGTGCTTAGGTTGAAGCCTTCTTCCTTATTTCCTCGGCTAGTCTTTCAGTGTAGTACAAAGGGAAAACCCTTAACTCTCGTAAAGTTGTGAGCTTATTACAGAACCTTTTTTGATGTCCTTACTTGCCTATAATTATCTGTAGTTTCTTACTTCCATGCCCTTGTGCTTGTATGGTTGCTTCTGAACTGATATTTTGACTGCCTTCCTAGTGGCACTTTCTTTTATTCCCGTAAAACTCATACGCTACCTTTAACTACCCCGACTTTTGTTTGAATATATCTCAAGTATTATAATGATATTCTCCGAGGCTGAATTCTCCATGTTGGGTCCTACTATGTTTATCTTACACGATCTGATGACTCATTTGTAACCTCCTGTTTAGCCATAACTGAGATCTTCTTGACCAATTAGTAACTACTTGTTGGCCCATTCTCGTATCAATATTAACTTTGTTTTATCTTACGTCTCACACTGGCTCCTTATTTATTAATAACAGCTCGGGCAGGAACCTTTACTTCCTCTCCTTGACGTCGTGCTTTCACAATATTCTTGAATCGTAGCGTATCTGTAAGATTTGGATAAGTGCCATCTCATTCCTCTTTCATTTATCGCATTCTTCCTTTACCATTCCATAGTCACTAGAACCACTTAATTCTGACTTAATGCCACATTACTCCATATTCCCCTCTTTAGGGGTGTACTAAAAGCTGAAGCCACGAGGATCTACCTATAAGTGTTTTACCTCTTCATCTTTGGCGTCGTTTCTCAACATCAATGATCCTTACACGCCTTGTGGCAATTCTTCTGTACCAAGGATGACAAATTCCCTTACTCGCGAGGGTGACACTTAGCGTAACTGGCACATACAGTCTCTTAAGCTTAACTTTGCTCCCATTGCTTGCTCTAGGGAAGCGTCTCCCTGAATGACTATTCTCTGAATTCATCGTGAATCTTCTTATGTGGTCCCTTCTATTACCGCCAGAACGAAATCTGAAATTCCCATGATGCCGAGTACTTTTCAATCATTCAGTCCCTAATTCATATTTATTTTATCTTGTTTACCAGTCCATACTGATTCTATTACTCTGGGGATTAACTCTCCCCTCTGGTAGTCGCGTTGGAGTCATGAACTTATTTCTCGAAATGAGGATATAACCTTATGGCCTATACTCTTTCGTCTCTTCCTTCATTTGACTATAGGTTCTGTAACACTCTACCGTTTCCATGTATCACACCTTATTCATAATGCTTCCTTATCTCTCTTCTCATTACTCTGCTAATATTTCTGCATATCCCCTTTCTTGTGAAAACTTCAATATGACATTCTTTCGCTTTTAGTTCCCCTTTGCCCCATTCACTGGCTCTTTCAATTGCCTATCATTCCTTCTTTACTAGGGGCAGGAGCCACACTAAAGAAATATTTATTCCTTCAAGGCTTCCAGTGCTCATATCTAGCTCTAATATTTTAGGGTGCACCATCTAGGTGTTTCACGAGGGGATCTACTAGTACACTTGCAATGTCCTTCGGAAATGTCAACTAACACAAACAATCCACTCACCATTTTGGTTTACTCTAACCCCAGCAAGGTCTTGATGTTCCGTCCTTTTCTTAAACTACACCTGTTAGCCCCTATAGGGCATAACTGAGTTGGGTACGACCAATTGTACATACCTCTGTTATTGTTGAATATAACTTAAAAAGCTTATGTTCCTCTGCCTCAATTATAAACGCTGTTAACCTCCATTAACTAGGCGCCTCGTACCCTTCTTCATCTTGCTTCTTTTGCTTGTTGAAACCTGTATTTATCTTTTTAATCTCTCATTGTCTTTCACCATAAAGGTGGATAGGCATTCTTGCCTTAAGGCTCCTTACCAAGTGGCTTACACCTTTCAATACGCACATGATCTGCAGAAGACCTCATATTTACTTATCATAAGCATGATACAAAGTCAAGTTCCTCTAATTCAACACTTCCACAACTATATCTCTTATCGATCATCTTTTTGAACGTAGGCATCGTCTTATTAAGAATAAAAATAGAAGCTCGGGACTTGAATTCTTATAAGTGGGCTCTACCACACAATCTAGAGTAAGAAGAAAGAGTGACAATCCTAAATGCCATGTAGCCTCCTGCTTATAAGTGTGGTGCACGACACACCCATAAACAAGACTCTACTAGACACGGCTTGTAGACTTCCTAGGACAGAACTGCTCTGATACCACTTTTGTCACGACCCAAACCAATGGGCCACGACGAGCACCCGGTACCTTACTCAACCGAGTACCAACGTAACGTATCTTTCTTGTTACATTATCATATACACATGACATATGGCCCTAATAGGCCAACATGATTATTTATAAACTCAAGACATCGGCCGACAAGGCTGTACAATCTTTCACGTACAAGACATATGTCTACAAGCCTCTAAGAGTACATAAATGTCACAAAGGTCGGGACAGAGTCCCGCCATACCAAACAATAGACGTCTGAATCATACTAACCAAATACGCAACTCCGAAGCAAATGGAGCGCACCAACATCTTCCGCTGAGCTGATAGCCTACTTGGAGGGCTCTCGGCTTGTCTATCTGGACCTGCGGGCATGAAACGCAGCGTCCCCAGGCAAAAGGGACGTCAGTACGAATGATGTACTGAGTATGTAAGGTACATAAATAAATACATAAGACACATGGAAGATATATAGAGTACATGACTCAACCTGTAAGTCTGAATAACTTTGTAAATCTTAAATTACTTTTAGCGTCATGCATATGCGTATGAATGTCATGTCGTGCATAGGTACATGTTTCATAACATCATAAGCCTCTGGGGGCATCCCAACATATCATATCAGCCACCGTGGGCAAAATCATCATTGTGTACCAGCTGATCAGGTGGTGGTGTGTATATAACGCCATAACCTTTCCCATATCCCATATACATATATATATACATACATATATACGCGTATATAACGCCGTTTGAATACATACATATATACGCGTATATAACGCCGTTTGAATCATATTTCAGCCACTGTGGGCAACATCATCATCATATACCAGCTGATCAGGTGGTGGTGCGTATATAACGCCGTAACCTTTTCCCATATCCCATATACATATATATATACATACATATATACGCGTATATAACGCCGTTTGAATACATACATATATATATATATGCGTATATAGCGCCATTTGAATACATACATATATATGTGTATATAACGCCGTTGAATCATATTCCAGCCACAGTGGGCAGCATCATCATCATATACCAGCTGATCAGGTGGTGGTGCGTATATAACGCCGTAACCTTTTCCCATATCCCATATATATATATATATATATATATATATATATATATATACACATGTATATAACGCCGTCTGAGTCATGGGTCAATGTACATGTATAAATGCATGGAAAGCATATGAAATACGATAACAAAATCTCTCGGTACGTCATAAGACCATTATACCTCTGATTATCATGAAATCATTTTACGTATTTTCTGAGACCCATGAACAGACGATGGAATAATAAGACATATGGAAATTCAAGAACATAGGCACTTCTAATACTTCTATGAATAGAGTCATGTATGGAATTTGATCATTTGCACGTTTCGTTCGTATTGTATGGATCATGCCAAAAGAAAGAAGGGATAGCCTTAATATACCCGTTCCTTGAATTATTTGCACAAAATGAAGCTTCTGCTTCTGTGAGATATGAACGAAATTCTTTGCTTGAATTCTATGAAACTTGAATAAAATTGCTTCTGATGAAGCTTTAAAATGCTTTTGCTTCAACGTCTTTGATTTTAAGCCAACGACAGATTGTTGTTTGGAGCTTTTACAAGGAAGTGATACCAAGTCTCCTTAAAGTCATTGTTGGAAGCAGAGGTAAAAGGCGCAAGGGAGATTCCATTTTTGGAAGTACGCAGCGTTTTCAAAATGGCAGCCTCAACTCCTTTTCTTGCCAACATTTTCATCGTCTTTTCTTGAAAACCAAAGCTCTACGGATAGTGCTAGCTGAAAATTAATGTTTACAAATGCAAGTCTTGGACGTACTACTATTTTCTTGTCCAAAAGGAAACAAATACTTTAATGTTAAGCAAGGCTTTTAAAAGATGACTCATTCTTATGAGTCATATAAATGATTTACACGTTACTTTATTATACTAAGCATATATGACTATGAGATATGCTTAAATGGTGATCTATTGCCACGTTTCTTTTGGGTACAATTAATTAAGTTTTGTCCGCTTACTAGTTAACTGGGTAATGTTTCGTTACCCGGTATTTAATCTATTACCCGCATAATTTAATAATTACCACTTTACTTAAAATTTTATTT
Organism: Nicotiana attenuata; assembly: GCF_001879085.1. Taxonomy (NCBI): domain Eukaryota; kingdom Viridiplantae; phylum Streptophyta; class Magnoliopsida; order Solanales; family Solanaceae; genus Nicotiana; species Nicotiana attenuata. The sequence goes on from NW_017670316.1 coordinate 35,386, forward strand.
ATTTTTAAAATACTTCATATATACTTTATGTAATATACTACCGTGGTCATATGGTACCTTGCATGGTACTAGTTCATAATTATCGGGTATTATCGCGCGACCCATATTTCCCAAATTGGTCAGTTTCAACGAAACTCGTTTTCTTTAATCCATGTACCCCTTTATCCTTCATAACTCTTATTTATCGCTTGCTATAAATAGCGTAAGTACGTTAACGTCAAGATGATCTCATCCCCGAGTCTTACATCGGTTATCTAAAAACGAAATTTTAACGTACAATACTTCAGGGTGCAATATCGTCGTAACTTAACATTGCGAAACGTGACATCACTGTAATGTAATACTACGGGACGTGACATCTCACTTCCAGGCTCTCATTAATTTATTTATGGCGTATTTTCATGTACGAAAATATAGAGTGTAACAGGTATTATGTGAAATGGGATCCGGATGCACGCCGCAATGGTTTTTCTGATTTTCCTTATTCTTGTTGGCAATTGAATTGTGGTTTCCTTATATTCCTCTAATGATTTTCCTTATTCTTGTAGCATTATATCGTTGGAATGAACTGTATACCAAAATGGTATATACTATATCATTTTGGTATACAGTAAAAATTCTTATTCGCCAGTTCAACGCAATAAATTATACACTATTGAATTAAATAGTATATACCAAAATGGTATATGGTACGTTTTCTTGGTATATAGAGGATTGGTTCATTCTTTTAAATTTTTTTTAGTAATATACTGTTGTAATTAATTATATACTCTTGAATTAATTACTGCATACCAATACGATATACTATATAATATTTTGGTATACAGTACAAATCTATCTTCTTTGCTAGTTCAACTTAATTTCCACCCAAATTTGAAAAATCTACTTTGAAATTTCCACCAAATTGACTCAAACTTTAGCCACAAACCTCCAATCAAATATTCTAAACTAAATACTTTGGTTTAAGAAAAAAATTGAAAAAACATGAGAACTCTGTTGACAAGTATACTATAACAATATATTGTTGGAATGAACTGAATACCAAAATGGTATATAGCATATCATTTTGGTATACAGTACAAATTCTTCTTCGCTAGTTCAATGCAATAAAGTAATTATAAATGATTGAATTAATTATTATATGCCAAAATGGTATATGGTATAAAATTTTGATATACAGAACAAATTCATCTTTTTCACTAGTTCAACTCAATTTTATTCCAAAATTCAAATATTTATCTCCAAATTTTTTATCAAATTGACTCAAATTTTCTCCATATTCTCCGATCTACTTTTCAATTACACTCTAGTCAACATCCGATCGAATTAACTACAAACTCAACAAACATTCTTTTTGAGTTTCAAGCTTTAAGTTCCTTCAATGGTGGATAAGATTTTCTTATAATATATCTCCAAAAATTAGCATTAGCAACATAATCTACTACTTCAATTAACAACACCCAACAATTTGAGCAATCAAATACTTTAAACAAACACATCTTGTCACAATACCGTCAAATATGTACTAATTATTTTGTCCCTTTCGAAAATGAATTAGATGTTCCAACTCCAAAGTGAAGTAGATTAAGGTGAATACAATCAAAACTTACCACAAAGAGCGCCGACAATAAGGAATTGTGATTACATATACAACCTCACAATTCTGTAGCAAACTGAAACCTTAAAATTTTTTATCCTTTTTTTATAGATTTTTTTTAAGCTTTTTTTTTCCTGGATAGATGATAAAGATAGGAGAGGGAGGTAGATAGATTATATATCCAATAGAAAAATGTAGGGATATTGGCAACGCCGGAGAGAAACGAAAGAGAAAGAGTGGAGAAAAGAATAAGAGAAGAAAGAGAAGAAATGTTAGCTTTAACAAGAACAAAGTAGGAAGAAGAATTAACGGTTAAGTACTTTTGGTTGCATAGGTACATATTGTAATTATTTCTGAAAATAGGTAAAGACTGGGCAAGTTTTTTTTGGGTAGAATAGGTATATAGCATAATTTGCGCTATCAAATATACCACTAGACAATGTGCCTAGTTGCTAATTTTATTACTAACATCAAAATCCAAATAATGTCATTATACAATAATAAAAAACATAGAACTTGCGAAAATAACTAAGGATAGTATCAAATTCAAGCTAACTAACTTTGAAAACATAAATCAGCAGAAACTCAAAACTGGACTCCTTTGTCATTTGCACTGGACGTCCCCAACCGATCCATAGTATTCCACTCATAAATAAGCATCCCTCCATCTCTGGCGATAGAATTGTAACAAGTGCTATAGTAAACTGTCATGACATAAAATAGTATAGAGCTCATCCTGCAATAATCCTTCTTGTTTTGATTACGAAGTTTGGGACTTGAGCCTTGTCCAGGTTCAAGATTTTACGAGCTCGGGATGGAACTCCTACAAAAGAATGGAATTGCACCAGTCCATCAAGCCAAGAAATCTGCCAATGCATTATCTTCCGTATGACAATGAATATGCTGCACCTGACATAGTTGAATATCCTCCACAAGAGAAACTATAGACCATGGAGTATTCCATTTTTGTTCAAGTTTTGACTAAAGAATAAGTTTCCAGGACCACCTATATGATGCCATTCGAGACACAATACTAAAGCTTCTATAATTGCTAATGCCTCAACTTCAATATTTGTCGTTTGATGTATCTCCTTAGGATGAGCATAGATTAAATCTCCTCCGTCATCCCTCAAGAAGAAACCTAAAGAGCTCCTTCAGGATTTCGTCTACTTGCACCATCAGTGTTACATTTCATCAACCCAGAGGAGGGAAGGACCAAACCACCTTAGAAAACTGAAATGTTGACATATATCTTTCTAGATATTCTATCAAAGCGGGCTATGAAGCTGGAGAAGTTTTAATCCTTGGGCACCTGGCTTGAATAAGCAATTGATGGTGTTCCAAACCTGATATCGCATTTTTTCTCTTCCACAATTCCAATATAATAATAGATGGTATAGCACTATCACGATCCAAAATTCCACTTTAGTTTGTGATGGAGCCTAGTCGTACTCGCAAAGTAAGCCAACTCACAATCAACAAATATATAGTCCAGATTTCTTTAATTAACAGAGTCATATCATAAACAAAGACATGAATAATCTCAAAATAGTAAAATATCTGATGTAGTCATAACATGGCCCGAACACAACCAAAACAGTAAAACCCCAAGAACTAGGCGCCCAAGTACACGAGCAACTATTGAATAAGTACAAGTCATGATCAAAACTATTTGAAATAACAAAATAGACATAAAATGGTAAAAGGACAAGGACTCGGGCACGAAATGAATCCATGAAATGCAGCTCACCCTAAGTTTCTGAGCGAATGCCTAGGATCAACAAGAGGCTCCACTAGTACCCACATGAGGATCTGCACAAAAGATGTACAAAAGCGTAGTATGGGTACACCACAATCGGTACATAGCAAGTATCAAGTTTAACCTTGAAGAAGTTGTGACGAGGTTGTAAGCATCAAGACACTTACAACATAGATATAAATAACAGTGCTTAGAACTCAAGCAGTAGATGATCTCATGAATATTAAGTATCAAAGATATCAATAGTAGATCATCCTCGCTCATAGGGCGCAAGTTAACATGGTAATCACCTGACACTAGAGGGAAAGATCCTTATCCAAGCGCAAAAAAGGAGCTTGATGCCTAACTTATATTCAAATATCCGTTCATCGTCTTGTCTGCCATAACTGTATTCAATCTGCATGACCTTACCGTTTGTGCCACACATCTCAGTCCAAATCAAGTATTCATATCTAAAAATGTATGCATATGCCGAAGAATTATTATATAAAAGATGCATAAGGACTTAATAATAATAATTATGCGGATATGTGGTCATGAAACTATGGATGATTCAAGCAATTTAGCATATCATGAATAAGCTCCCATGCCTTCATAGATAATCATAAACCTAGGCGTGATCTCTAATATGAATAAGAGACTGAAAGTAGTCATATAAGCCAAACAAATCATGAATCAAGATGAGCACATAATCAAAAAAGGCATATAGTATCTCATTATATGCTCGCCACACCGTATATACACCACACTAATCCCTTCAACACATAACAATCAAGTCAATCCTAGGTGGTTTTCCTCTTAACGCGATTAGCCAAGAGACTTACCTCCACTCGGTAGCTCGAAATCGCCAAAAATGCCAAATCATCAAAAATCCAACTCCAAACAGCTCGAATCTAGTCAAATACAACCCAATAATGTCAAATAATATCATAAACATCAACTTGAGACATATTACAACTGACAAACCAAACGAATATACATACAAGGCCTACAATGCCAACATACTACACTGACTGACATGATATGTCTACAAGCCTCTACTGATGGATATACTGTGATGGATATATATATATACTCACACACACACACACACACACACACTCAAAACTCTAGATCTGACAACTCTGAATGACGTGGAGTCTACCGATCAAGCTGGACTTGAACACCTACTGAGGATGTCTACTCGTCTGTCTATCTAAACCTGCATGCATGAAATGGATCTCCCCCAAGGAAATGGAGCGTTAGTTCGAAATAATGTACTAAGCATGTAAGGAAACTTAAATAACTGAATATGAACTGGAACTGATAATATAATAATTGAAAGTAATTTGAATTCAAAGATGATATAAAGATATGTTTACCCCCTGATAATGACTCAACTCTCTCAATATAGCAAGTAACATATCTATCCGGCGCTATAAGGCTCGGTACGGCTAATTGTTCGGCTGTAGCAGGCTCGCTCAAAGGCGCTTGGCCATATTAGGCTCGGTATCTAAATCACTACTTGGCCATTTTGGGCTCGCTCATAGGCGCTCGGCCATAGTAGGCTCGGTATATAACTTTCCATCTAATCAGAGGTTTCCTAATAGTGACATGGCCACCGATTATAGCTCGGTGATGGTGAAAATACTGTAATGTCGTATATATATAGACCCCCTGCTCTCTTGGCTGAAGAGGCAATACTTAACTGAAGATAAGGGATAAGGGAGAAAACTATAACTTATGAGACTATGATAATGTACATAAATTCAGGAATACAAACTTCTTTTTATGTCTCGTTATCAAACGTGTTTAGTTACAGGATCATGCCAAAATGAAGGAAAAGTTTATCCTTAATTTACCTTTGTCGCCTAATCAATGACCCAATATATATATATATATATATATATATACTGTCAAAGTAGTTCAACATAGAGTAAGACATTATAACCATGATTAAGACATGGAACAACTTAAAATGTATTTCTAATCTAGTAGCTTATTTCTAGAAAATTGGGCAGCACCTCCCCTATAACTTTCACTTCCTCCCAGTTTGAAATGCCATCAACAACAATGAGAGCAACAACAACAATAAAATCATTATAACTAAGATATTTTTCATGATTTCCATCCATATGAAGTCATATATACAACTCCAAAATAGTCCAACAAGAGACAACAACATCTTATACCACTTCAAGTGCTTTCTTGTAGTTCTTCATCCAAATAACTAACATAACACATAGATAAGATTAAGAACAAGAAATAGGGTTTTATACTTATCTTAAATAATCAAAACAACTTTGAACCAAAACTTCCCTTATCTTACAAGCACCCTTAATGACATCACAACACCATAGAGACTCTTTTCTTCACTTAGGCTAACTTTTGAGGTTAGGTTTAGGTAAAATCACCTTGGATTTGGAGAACTGTTAGAGAGGTTTTGAGAGAGTGCGGTAAGATTAATTGGTCGAAAATGAACAAAAAAGATCCGCAACCACTTTAAAATGTTCAAGGGTCGTCAACCACCTATGTGGGTCCCATAGAGGCTCCTGCGCAATCTAGCAAAAATATGAATATCTCTCTAATCTAATGTCTTAGCGACGAACGATTTAATGTACTAAAAACTAGACTCGTGGATCTTCTATTTGGTGGGGATCACCATACAACTCCAAGTATATTAGAAGAAAATCTCGGTGATAATAGACCTACAATTTTTGTAAAATTATGAATGTTTTATTTTATAACTTGTTTGACTTCAAAACATAACATACGAATATTATATGATTCAATCACTTGAAAAACTACCTCCTTAGAATATTAAGTACTCCTAGTTTTATTACAAAAGTACGGGTTATAACATCTTTGATTCGTTTAGCGCCCAGACCTCACGATACTTTCTTAACACTTGTTTTAACCCATAATTATCTTCGTAAAGGTCCTTAAACACATAATGATTCAATTAATACACATTATAACATGAAAGTACAGGGTGTAACATCCTTTCCCATTAGGAACATTCGTCCTCGAACGTTAACTCTTAGAGGCTTGCGAAAAAATTCACTAAAGTCTCCTCTGTAAACTAGACTAAAACCAACCTGCACTCAACCAGAAAGCACATTATACATGACACGCATGGCCAATATCTATAAATGCAACACTTGGCCTCATACGGCCGTCAATCACAAGTACTACAAGTCAAAAATAAGAGGCCACCTCAGGACCTATTGGTTTGAATGGGGCTGTGCTGTAATATCCCATCCCGAGACATATCTTTAGTTTGAAATAGATGGGGGTATTTATGCTTCATTTCTTCCTCTGCTTCCCACATCATCTCTTCCACATTCTTGCTTCTCCATAAAACCTTCACGGAGGCTATCTTCTTATTTTGGAGCTGGCAGATTTGTCGGTCTAGGATGACAACTGGAACTTCCTCGTACGATAAGTCCTTCGTGATCTCTACATCATCAGTAGGAAGCACTCGGGTTGGATTCCGAATGCACTTTCGTAGTGTAGATACGTGGAAACCGGATGGACGTACTCTAATTCAGGAGACAACTCTAACTCATAAACTACTCGTCCCTCTCTTCGATTATATGGTAGGCAAAGGCCCTGTTAGAACTACAGTACAACTACTGGCTTGTAAACATATTCTGTCAGTCAGTCCGGTATGTTGGCCATGTAGGCCTTGTGTGTATTTTATTTTGGTTTGTCAGCTGTAGTAGTTATGATGGCCATGCTACCATAGCTTTACACAAAAGTTCAGTTAGAGACAATCTCCGTTCAGTTTTATATTTTGTTTCACAAATTGTCCTGCATTGTGGTCTTTCTGGCCAAATTACCACATTGTATATTCAGAGCCCCCCAGTCTCAAGTTGGTATGCTCGGCCAAGTGAGGCATTTGATGCCAGTCTCGCCTCTCTAAGTTTGGGGCGTGACAAATATTTCTCGAAGATCTTATGATTCAAATGTATGAATCCATGAGAATTCAAAATATATAGTCAAATCCATGTGAAAATTACTTACCCACAAAGTAGGGATACAAATCTCCCCAAAAGTCACCTCTTAGCGAGCTCCAAATCTCATTATAGTAAAGATAAGACAAACAACTCAAATTATAACATTCTGCCAGTAATTTTTGCCTTTGCGGAAAACTTGGTCGCTTTTGTAATGTCGCTTCAGCAGAGTTTCCCTTGCAGATGCAAACTCCACATAAATAATCCGACCTTCACTTCTTCGCTACGCTGTCCACTACTGTAGAGCCGCGATTGCGCTCACCCTCATAGTTGCGCAAGCACTTCTTCGTAGCTACGTCTTTCCATGCCCATGCCAATCTCTGCTTCTGTGCACGCTTCTCCGCTTCTGCGATTATGCAGATGTGCTACCTGGGACACTTTTGCGACCTCGCACTTGCACAAAAATCTCCGCATGTGCGACACACCAAAACCACTTCTGCCAACATGCAACAAAATAATTCGGATTCAATCTGAATAACACCGAGCCTCTCAGAACCCAGTTCGATCATACCAAATAGTCCAATTACCTAGTCCAATCATACAAGGACCCGAACCGTCGCGAATAACATCAAATCTAAAAATCGAAGACCAAAAATCTATCTCTTAACTTTCAAATCTTCAAACTTTGTGGAACACGTCCGAATCAAGACTAAGCATTCCGGATTTAAACTAAACTTTGCACACAAGATCCAAACTACTACATGAACCTATTCCAAGTCCCAAAAAGACAATCCAAGTCCACAACAACAACATACTGTCACGATCCTAAACCGGACCCGGTCGTGATGACGCCTACCGTGAAACAAGGCCAGCAAATATAAACCCCCAAACCAATTAACAGTTATAATAATTCATATTTAAGTCATTAATAAGTGATAAATCCCAAAATAAAGAGTGAAAATAGAACATTTGCGACAAACGACATAGCCCGACATCGGGGTGTCACCAATCATGAACATCTAAACATCCGTATAGGAGTATGAAAAGACTACACAGTCTAGTACAAAGCTAGTACAAGGAAAGTAAAGATAGGAAGGAGAAGCACTGGGCTACAAACGCCGAGCAGCTACCTAGTCAACTCCAAGTAAGCCTGCGTTGGAAGCAAATCAGCCCTCGCTAGCGTGGCCCAAGACTCCTGAATCTGCACACAGGGTGCAGGGAGTAATGTGAGTACGCCAACTCAGTAAGTAATAAAAGTAAAGGCAGCTGAGCGATAAGAAAACACGTAAAACACAGCAAAATGCTACAACCAGGCAACATAAAACCAGAACCATGCAATAAAACAGTAAAAGCTCGTAGAAACACCTTAGTTCAGTAAAAACCTCTTTAAAATATCTTTTATCAGTTTAAACGAGTGAATGAAAACATGGATAAAAGATAGAAACATAAATCAGCCCCTCAGGCAAAATATCAACAGAATCAGCCCCTCGGGCTATCTCATAATCACTCGTATTAGCCCCTCGGGCAATAACATGGAACAACATCAACCCCTCGGGCTACATCACATCACAAACTGGGTACCCGCACTCACTGGGGTGTACAGACTCCGGGAGGGGCCCCTTACGGCCCAAGCGCAATAACAAGCGATCTCGTGGCAAAATCAACAGGCTCTCGGCCTCATATCAAGCCATCCCGTTGCATAACAACTCAGGCCCTCGGCTTAATAATAATGAATCAGCACAACACCACTGCGGCGCGTAGCCTGATGCCATAATAACCTCATAACACAGGCCCCCGGCCTCACTTAGTCAGAAATCTCTCAAAAGCCACTCGGCATAGTAAAATATGATGCTCAGACCAATATATTATTGACGATGTCACAACAGAGTTAATATGACTGAGTTATGAAAATAGTATAATACAGCATGACTGAGTACAAATATGAAATCAAAACAGTGAGGAATAGTAGTAAAAATCCCCTAACGGTTCAAAAACAGTTGGCAAGAAGCCCAAATATGGCATTCAGCTCAAAACATGATGATAGTAAACAGTTTTCAATCAAATACGCGATTAAACAGTCATATAGGACGGTCTAAGTCACAATCCCTAATGGTGCACGACCCCACGCTCGTCATCTAGCGTGTGCATCACCTCAAAGTAGCCCAACGATGTGAAATCCGGGGTTTCATACTCTCAGGACAGCATTTACAATCATTACTTACCTCTATCCGGTCCAAACTCTATCCAGCGATGCCTTTGCCTCTCATCTAAGCCTCAACTGGCATCCAATCTATCAAAAATCAGAATCATGACGTCAAAATATGCTAAGGGAATGAAGCCCACGCGAAAATAATTAAATTACAACACCAATCCCGAAATTAACCAAACTCGACCCCCGGGCCCACGTATCAGAATTCGACAAATTTTACATCAATAGAACCCTTATTCTGCCACGAGTTCATGCATACCAAAAGTACCAAAATCGGACATCAAATGGCCCCTCAAATCACCACTCAAAGCTCTCCAATTAATCAAGCCCTAATCCCCAAATTTACCACTGATTTTCCCTTAAATTTCATGCTAACAACGATAAAAATCACCATAATAACGAGCGTAGTAACCAAGGACCTTACCTCAATGAATCCCTCTGAAAATTTCCCTTGAAATGGCTCCCAAAAGTTTCACCCCAAATGAAATATTGAGAAAAATGGCCAAAAATCGCGAAGGGTGAAATATATACCTTCTGACCCAGGGATTTCGCACCTGTGGTCCCGCTTCTGCAGTCTAACTCACCGCATCTGTGGTTTTCACTTGAAATCTCATTTCCGCATCTACGATTAAACGACAGCACATGTGCTATCGCAGGTGCACTCCAATAGGCGCTTCTGCGGTTCCAGCTGACCTCCCTTTTGGCCGCATCTGCGGCTCCATCTCTGCTTCTACGAGTCCGCACATGCGGTCCCCTAGCCGCAGGTGCGGTTATGACAGCAATAGAAAAACTTCAGCTGCCAAACCCAACTCAAAATCTTCCGTCAACCATCTAAAATCACCCCGGGGCCCCCGGGACCTCAACCAAAAGCACAAACAAGTCATCTACCACTATCTAAACTTATACCAAATCTTCAAAATGCCTCAAACAACATCGAATCAACCAAATCACATCGGATTCGAGCCTAAGGTTCCAAAAATCTTCCGAATTCTACTTTTGATCAAAAAGTCCATCCAACCACATTCAGATGACCTAAAATTTTGCACACATCCCAATGACACAACAGACCTACTGCAACTCCCGGAATTCCATTCCGACCCCTATGTCAAAATCACACCTACCAACCGGAAAACGCCAAAATTCCAATTTCGCCAATTCAAGCCTAAATCTACTACGGACCTCCAAAACACGTTTCAATCACACTCCTATGTCCCAAATCATTTCCCGAATCTATCCGAACCATCAGAATTCACATCCGAGCCCTTTCTCACATAAGTCAACATCCGATTCACTTTTCCAACTTAAGCTTACTCAAAAGAGACTAAGTGTCTCAAACCTTACCAAAACCTCTCCGAACCCGAACCAACTAACCCGATAACACATGATTCAGCTGAACATGACAATAAGAAGCAGAAATGGGGGAAACGTAGTGGTAACTCATGAAACGACCGGCTGGGTCATTACATCCTGCCCCTCTTAATCAAACGTTCGTCCTCGAACGGGTCAAGAAACATGCCTGAAGCCTCAAATAGGTGAGGATATCTTCTCCGCATCTCCCGCTCGGTCTCGCAGGTAGCCTCCTCCACGGGCCGACCTCTCTAACACACTTTCACTAAAGCTATATCCTTTGATCTCAACATTCGAACCTGACGCTCCAATATAGCCACTGGATCCACATCATATGTCAAATCACATCTAATTGAACCGCTGAAATCCAAAACATGAGATGGATAGCCTATATACTTCCGGAGCATAGAAACATGAAATACCGGATGCACTCTCGATAAGCTGGGTGGCAAAGCAAGCTCATAAGCCACCTCCCCAATCCTGAAGTACCTCAAGAGGCCCAATGAACTGAGGACTCAATTTACCTTTCTTCCAAAATCTCATAACACCATTCATGGGCGAAACCTTCAACAGAACCTTCTCACCAACCATGTAAGATACATCACGAACCTTCCTATCAGCATAACTCTTTTGTCTCGACTGCGCTGTATGAAGCCTCTCCTGAATCACCTTCACCCTGTCTAAAGCATCCTGCACCAAGTCTGTACCCAAAAGCCTAGCCTCACCCGGCTCAAACCAACCGATCGGAGATCTACACCGCCTCACGTACAAAGCCTCATATGGAGCCATCTGGATACTCGACTGATAACTGTTGTTATAACAAACTTCGCGAGCAGTAGAAACTGGTCCCATGACCCTCCAAAATCAATGACACAAACGTGCAACATGTCCTCCAATATTTAAATAGTGCGCTCGGACTGTCCGTCCGTCTGAGGGTGAAAAGTTGTGCTCAATTCAACCTGAGTACCCAACTCTCACTGTACTGACCTCCAAAACTACGAAGTAAACTGAGTACCTCTATCTGAAATGATGGAAACTAGGACACCAAGCAAATGAACAATTTACCGGATATATATCTCTGCCAATCGCTCTGACGAATAGGTCGTACACAGAGGAATGAAGTGCGCGGACTTGGTCAGCCGATCCACGATCACGCAAATAGCATCCAACTTCTTCAATATCCGTGGGAGCCCAACTACAAAGTCCATGGTGATCCGCTCCCACTTCCACTCTGGAATATCCATCCGCTGAAGCAAGCCATCTGGTCTCTGATGCTCATATTTCACCTGCTGACAATTGAGACACTGAGCTACAAATCCCACAATATCCTTCTTTATTCTCTTCCACCAATAATGTTGTCTTAGATCCTGATACATCTTCGCGGTACCCGGATGAATAGAATACTGCAAGATATGAGACTCCTCTAGGATCAACTCCCGATGACCATCCACATTGGGCACGCATATCCGACCCTACATCCTCAATACCCTATACTCACCAATGGTCACATCTGTGGCATCGTCGTGCTGAACTCTGTCCTTAAGGACAAGCAAATTAGGATCATCATACTGGCGCTTTCTAATACGATCAAATAAAGAAGAGCGAGAAATCGCACAAGCCAAGACCCGACTAGGCTCCAAAATATCCAACCTCACGAACAGATTGGGTAAGGCTTGAACATCAACTGCAAGAGGTCTCTCCCCAGCAGGAATATATGCTAAATTCCCCATACTCACCGCCTTCCGGGTCAAAGCATCGGCCACCACATTGGCTTTCCCCGGATGGTACAAGATAGTAATATCATAATCCTTTAGCAGCTCCAACCATCTCCGCTGCCTCAAATTGAGATGCTTCTACTTGAACAAGTGCTGGAGGCTACAATGATCAATAAATACCTCACAAGACACATCATACAAATAATGCCTCCAAATCTTCACGCATGAACAATGGCAGCAAACTCCATATCATGAACAGGGTAGTTCTTCTCATGGGGCTTCAACTGACGAGAAGCATAAACAATAACTTTACTCTCCTGCATTAACACACACCTAAAACCAACTCTAGAAGCATCACAATACACGGTATATGAACCGAAAGCTGATGGCAAAACTAACATAGGAGCTGTGGTCAAAGCAGTCTTGAGCTTCTGAAAGATCTCCTCACCCTCACCCGACCACATGAAAGGAGCACCCTTTTGAGTCAAATTGGTCAAGGGTGACGCGATAGATGAAAATCCCTGAACAAACCGGCAGTAATAGCCCGCCAAACCAAGGAAATTGCGAATCTCTGTGGCTAAGGACGGTCTGGGCCAACTCTGAACCACCTGTATCTTCTTCGGATCAACCTGAATACCCTCATTAGACACCACGTGCCCCAAGAAAGCCACTGAACTGAGCCAAAACTCACACTTAGAGAACTTTGCATAAAGCTTCTCCTCCTGCAATATCTGCAACACAACTCTCGAATGCTCCGCATGCTCCTACTGACTATGCGAATACACCAGAATATCATCAAAGAAAACAATGACAAACGAGTCGAGATACGGCCGGAACACGCTATTCATCAAATGCATGAATCATGCTGGGGCATTTATCAGCCCAAAAGACATCATAAGGAACTCATAGTGACCATATCGGGTCCTGAAAACCTTCTTAAGAATATCTGAGTCCCTGATCTTCAGCTGGTGATACCCTGAACGAAGATCAATCTTGAAGAACACTCCCGTTCCCTGAAACTGGTCAAACAAATCATCGCTGCGAGGCAAAGGATACTTGTTCTTAATTGTAACCTTGTTCAACTACCTATAATCAATGCACATCCTCATCGTGTCATCCTTCTTCTTCACAAATGGAATAGGTGCACCCCAAGGCGATACACTAGGCCGAATAAACCCCTTATCAAGGAGTTCCTGAAGCTGCTCCTTCAACTACATCAACTCCGCTGGTGCTATACGATACGGTGGAATAGAAATGGGCTGAGTGCCCTACACGAGATCAATACCACAATCAATATCCCTGTCCGGTGGCATGCTCGGCAAGTCTACATGAAACACATTGAAAAAATCCCTCACAGCAGGAACATAATCAATACTGGGAGTCTCGGCACCGACATCCCTCACAAAGGCTAAGTAAGAAAGAAAACCTTCCCAACTATACACTAGGCCTTCAAGAATGAAATCACCCTACTAGGAACATAATCGGTCGAACCTCGCCATTCACTATCTTAGCATTACAGTCCAAGATAGCGCAACATGGAGATAGCCAATCCATGCCCAATATAACATCGAAGTCTACCATACACAACAAGAAAAGATCCACTCGGGTCTACAGACCCCCAATAGTAACCACACACGATCGGTACACACATTCCCCAGCAATAGTATCGCCCGCCGACGTAGATACATAAACAGATGAGACTCACGTGGCGTATCCAAATAACGAGGAAAATATGATGACACAAAGAATAAGTGGAAACGGGATCAAATAATACAGAAGAATCTCTGTGGCAGACTGAGACAATACCTATAATCACAACATCTGAAGCAATAACATTGGGTCTAGCTGGGAGTGCATAGAAACGGGCCTGACCGCCACCTAATCGACCTCCCCCTCTAGGGCGACCCCTAGCTGACTGACCTCCACCCCTAGCTGGCTAGGTGGGTGGTGGTGAAGTAACTGGCACTGAGGCCGATGGTTGACTCCTCTACTGAGAGGAACCCCCAAGGCGAAAAGGACGCTACATCCATATATGACCCAACTCCCCTCACTCATAGCAACTCCCGGGTTCTGGAGACGGGGACTGAAGGGAACCTCTAGCACCAGAATTACTAGCATATACATCTAGCATAGAAGAACCCTGAACTGATGGAGCACGAGACGAACTCTAGGTCGGAAGGGCACTGAGTGATGAATGCCCCTGATGAGAACTATGAGAACCATGACCCGATGATGCCCCACGGTAACCTGGGCGAGTTGACTGAGCATGTCTGGATGGACGGCCACTGCCGTGCTGAAACTGACCTCTCAAAGGAGCACCACCATAACTACCAGATCCATGAGGCTTCTTGGCCTCCCTCTCCTCTCGCTCCTGGCGATGAACTGACTCAATCTCGCGAGCAATGCCAACAACCTCCTCAAAAGTAGCACCAGACACCCTTTCTCTGGTCATGAGAATCTAAAGCTGATATGTGAGGCCATCAACGAACTTCCTGATCCTCTCTCTATCTGTAGCAACCATCTAAATAGCATGACGAGCTAACTATAAGAACATCATCTCATACTGTGTCATAGTCATATCTCCCTAACTCAACTGCTCGAACTGCTTGCGCAGCTCCTCTCTACGGGACTATGGCACATACTTTTGCAAAAAGAGAACGAAGAACTGCTGCCAAGTAAGGGGCGCTGCACCTATAGGCCTACGCCTGTAATAAGCCTCCCACCAAGTGAAGGCGCCTCCAGAAAGCTAAAAGGTAGTAAATGCAACCCCGCTAGTCTCCAGAATACCCACCGTACGAAGAATCCTCTAACACTTGTCAAAGAAACCCTGGGCATCCTCGCCCTTTGCACCACTGAAAGTCGGAGGCTGAAGTCTACCAAACCTCTCCAATTGACGTTGCTCGTCCTCTGGCATAGCAGGAGCTACATAGTCCTGAACAACTGCAACCGGCTGGGCTGGATGTGCCTTGGTGTCTGAAGTCCCTGCACGACCTGCTCAAGTGTGCGAGTGGCAGGAGTCTGAATGCCTCCCCCGGTCTGAGAAGTAGCTGCGGCTGTAGTAGCTGAGACCGCCTGAGCTAGGCCAGTGCATACTGATAAAATCTGGGCCAGGGCCTCCTGAAGGCCTCGGATCATAATAGGCACAGCTGGTGCCTGATTTAGTGCTGCCAGAGCGTCCACAACTAGGACCTGATCTTGAACTGGGGCAGCTGGTGGATCTGCAGGTGCTGCCCTAGCTGCGGTGCAGGCCACACTCTTCCACTACCACAGCCTCGACCGCGTCCTCAGCCCCTAGTGGCCACAGCTGGTGGTACTGGTGGTTGTCCATCCCGACCGGTCACTCGTGTCCTCACCATGTGTGAGAGAATACAATAACAGAAGTTTAGTACTCGGATCAACAGATTCACATGACAAGAATTCAAGAATATCAACTTTTCCTAAAGGTTTTGCAGCCTCCCGAGGATAAATACAAACGTCTCTGTACCAATACACGAGACTCTACTGAACCTGCTCATGACTCGTGAGACCTATGTAACATAGGCTTTGATACCAACTTGTCACGACCCTAAATCGGACCCGATCGTGATGGCGCCTATCGTGAAACAAGGCCAAGCGACACAAACCCCCAAACAATATAACAGTTATAATAATTCATATTAAGTCATTAATAAGTGATAAATCCCAAAATAAAGAGTGAAATAGAACAACTGCGGAAAACGACACAGCCCGACATCGAGGTGTCACCAGTCATGAGCATCTAAATATCCGTCTAAGAGTATGAAAAGACTACACAGTCTAGTACAAGAAAGTAAAGATAGGAAGGAGAAGCACTGCGCTGCGAACGCCGAGCAGCTACCTACACTACAAGAAAAGTGCTGATTACATGGGCATTTTCCAAGGGATAAGATTAAAAAATCCGCAGATACTTCGATTTTCTGCGGAATTGCCTACCATAATAAGTCCATTGGAAAAACCTCCGTAGGTAATTATTACCTGGGAACTAAAATATCCACACGTAAGTTACCTGGGGATTTTGTATCCCCATGTAACTTACTTGCGGATTTATCAGCGAAACATCTCAAAAAATTCGCAATAATATTTTGGTAAAAATTCGTAAAAAAAGGGATTTTTCTTGGGAATTTTTGTAGGAAGAAATCCGCATGTAATTCCCCATGAAAATCCTTAAGTAAGTCCGTAGGTAATTTTGAGGTGAAAAATTATGGTCGAAAGGGATTTTCTTGTGAATATTTCCGCAAGAAAATTCTTTGAAAAGTCCCAAGTAAAATCCGTAGGAACACATTTTTGCAAGAAAATTCCCATGAAAATGTTGCATGTAAAACCCCATCAAAGTTCCCAAAAAATAATTTACAGTTAAATCACCATGTAAGATTTCCAATGAAACAAAGGAAATATTTGAAATCCCCAAGTAAATCCATAGTAGAAAAATTCGTATGTAATATTGGTAAGAAAAATCCCCATGTAATTGTTTTTTACAAGGAAATTACCATATAAAATTGACGCGTTTGAACATTTTTTCCCATGAAAATTTGCAAGTAATCTATGCATTTACAAGATGTTGTTTTTTTAATTTATTCTAGCTTATACTCTTACAATTCAATTATATTATCATAATCATAGTCATTCAACACATCTAATATAATTATAACAAAAATAAAAGATAATTCATAAATGTACTATCATATAATCCTTAATCAAAAACCAAAATATCTCAAATGTGAAACTTAATAGTCTAATGAACATCTCAATCATGATTATAGTCACTTTCATTCGCGTTACGAGGGATAGAACCATTTTCATTCACATCATCGGAGTCATCGTCACTTTCATTCTCAGATCCTTGATTGTCTTCTTGAGATGATAACTCATTTGAAGATGATGCATTCAAATTTACATACTTCTTCAATAAGTCTAATTCTTTCCTCATCTTCGTATTTTTGCGCCGCTCTTCTTGCAACTGAGCATATAAGTCAGCATTGGAAGCATGCACCTGAGATTTAATTATCTCATCAATTTCTCCTCGTAAAGTAGACGTTGAATGCTTAAGTGCATTTACAGATCGACCCGAAGAACCAAGTCCTGCAACCCTTTCTTTTTTCTTTCCACCAACAGATTGCACCCAAATGTCCATTTCACTTAATTGGCTTGCTAAATTAGTGTCTCCTACCTCAGTTGATGCACTTTGAGAACCTGACAGTTCTTGTTTTATTTTTTCAAAATTATTCTGCACCAAAATAAGTTATTTGATATATTATATAATACCAATACAATATCGTTCTCAAGAGAAAAAATTAATAAGGACAAGAATTAACTATTGTTCTTAGGAGAAAAAATATATAACATAGAGCCCAAAAATGGTGAACCAACTGCTCAAATATAACGACTCAAGAACAGAAGCTGAATCTTGGCAAAGAATGTGACTTTATGAAGCTTGTAACAAATCCACAATCTCATTCAAAGAAGAACTTTTACATCTAATATGAAGGGTGATCAAATAACCGAATATTGCAACAATGAAATAGAAATAATAGCATATAAAGAGAGTGACCAATATTGAACAACAAAGATGCCTATTATTACTCATTACAAGAAATTTCTAAACCAATTCAGATGTTTAGACTAACTCAAAAACAAAAAGAAAACAAATAGCTACCCATATTGTAAGTCAATAATTAAAATAAAGGTCTATATCAATTCTCTACCAATTCCATCAAATTTGCATCTTAATCAATAAAGATACCTATCACTTACTCATTAGATTATTCACATTTGTATGTATCCCCTTGTAATCCTTCTTTGGAACCAAGAATTAGCAGCATGCGTTAGGTATGAAACATCTTAAATAACGCACAAACTAGAATCACTTTATTTTACCGAACTCTTTGGCATGGTTGCAGATTTAGCTGCACTAGGATCTTTATTATTCTCATTGTAGGGAGTAAGAATCACCGGCCAACAAGAGTATGGCGATGCTGACTGACTATAAGGTGTAAATCCATCAGCACAAAGATCAAGTCTAACATTCCTAGGCTCTACAGCAAAGTTTGGATAGATTCGATCAAAGTGTTTCCATGCTTCTCCATCCGATGGGTGGCACAACACACCTTCTTCCCTTTGGTTTTTCTAGTTCCACTTCATTTGCTCCGCATATTTTGTCGAAGCATATAGTCGTTGAAGCCTAGGAATAAGCGGCAGGTAATGCACTTTCTTCCGAGGAACCTTTTTAGTACCATGCTTGCGCACACGTTCTTTGTAGCAGGGTTCTTTACAAAACTTACATTCTGTCATCTTAGTATCAGCCTTGTAATACAACATACATACGTTAACACAATAATCAATTTTTTGACTAGTTAGACCAAGCCCTGAAACTAGCTTTTTTGCATGGTAGTAATCTAGAGGTATCTTATTATCTGAAAGACTTGTATCCTTCATTAATTGCGCCATTGCATTAAAACAACCTTGGGACATATTGTACTCAGATTTACTACTCATCATTGTAACAGTTGTAGACAACTCCGAATATTTACATCCAGGACATAAAGGTTGTTGAGCTGAATTTAACATTTTATAAAATCTGGTAGCATCCACATTCGGTAACATTTCTATATTGGGTTCAACTTGATGCCCAAATTCTACGCCAGTAGCATCATAAATCATACTTTGATATCTATTTACATGTTCATAGTCTTCCCATGGAATATTACTTTAACTGCTTGAAGGTACGTCAAAGTTATACCCTCGATGACTACTCGAAGCACCTGAATATATACATGTTCATTCAAATCAATTGGAGGTGCTTCCTCTCCCTGCGATGTCCAATACCAATATCATGGTGTGAGCCCTTTTTGAAAAACATGCACAATAACTTCATCGCGTTTCAGGTGCTTCATATTTTTACATCGCTTACAAGGGCACCTTATGACTCCCTCGGACAAGTGCTTAGGTTGACCAGAAGCAAATTTAATAAACTCATCCATGTCACTTATAAATTCATCTGTATACCTCGCTCGATGGGGAAGAAGTCTATTTTGCATCCATTTTCGATGCTCGGGAATTTTCATTTTCTGAACCAAAAGATAAATATATTCAAAAACATAGATAATAGCATTTAGGAACTAGACATAAAGCAGTTAGTGATGGAATTCCTTGCTGCGCAAAAATTAATCTGTTAGCAAAATTGTGCTGTACAAACAAAATAATTCCTCAAATAAATCATCTTAGTTTTGCATATGAGACTATAATCTTCTTATTAGGAAACAAGAGTTAACTAAACTCACTACAATCAATCTCTGAATCCACACTAACAGATCAAATAAAAAGGAATCACAAGAAAGCATTCTATTAATTCGACCAAAACAAGACATCCTGATCAAATAAATAAATGGATATCTTAACTTCCTCATTTTAATCAAGTCTTAAATGTTTGGTTCTTCAAATATATGTTAGTTTATATTGACAAAGAAATTTAGATGTCCTGGCAAAAACTATATTGAACAATAAAGAAGAAAAATCAGAATGTAAGTCCAATCACTTGCTTCTGAGGTCGTTGATGTTCTAACATATATGAGAAACACTAATATAAAAATTTTTGAAGAACCAATAAGCTATGTGGCACTTAACATTTCAATTAACACTAAAGCATCACCACAATTCAAGTTTGCTTCTTCTAAGATTTATTTAATCCAAAGATGATTGCCCAAAATAGTAACTGAACATCATAAAAAACACAATTAACCTAAAACAATGATTCCACAAAAGATTTAGAAGAAATAAACATAAAGGTCTTTAAATTTTTATAATAAAAGAGAACATAATTAGATAAAGAGACAGAGAAAAAGGGGAGATGCTTACGGGTATTTACAAGAAATGGGGAGAAAGAATGGAGGTGACGGAGCTTAGCGAGGAGGAGGCGGAGAGATCAAAATCACCGGTGGAAGTTTGAGAGACTACAATACCAAGCTTAGTGTTGCCGTCTTCTGTAAGTCCTAACCTAGGTTTGAAGCCAAAAGTTTTGATCCTTTTCCTTTTGCTATGGCGCTTATGTTTCCAGCTTTTGTTCTTCTTATTTTTTTAAGTTGTAAAAAAATAATATTAAAGCTTTTGTTATCTTGGAAGTAAATAATGAATAATTTTTTTTAAAAGTTTAGATTATAACCATAAAATTTGTAAAAACATTCAAAAATTACTTTTGAAATTTTAATATTTATTATGACCATCTATGTTAATTTAGCATTAAAAAAAGATAATTTATATTTATTAGAAAAAAATTAAATTGTTTGGATAAAAATTTATTCCGAAACAATGAAAAAAATGAAAAAATTGTCAATTTATTGTAACTCCAGAAAAATGATGAAAAGGGAATGTTGTATGACACTATTTTGATTAATTTTCGACTGATATGTTAGCTATGCATGTTTGACATAACTATTTTTTCAAAAATATTAATTTTTTCAATATAACTAAGTCATTCCTAACTTCGTCCCACAAAAAATATTTTGTAGACTCTAAAAAATTAAATTGAAATGTTTCTTAAATTTGTGTGTACCCGATGATTTTCTCGAAATCGCTACATTCATGCAATTGCTATCTTCCTCACATTCATTACCTACATAACAACGACCATTTATCGTCCATAATATTTAATATGATCTAGCTAAGGTCATGTAAAAAAGTTATTCGGGACATATAAAAAATATACATAGAATAAACCTATACACTTTTGTCTATGATCGAACTTCTTCAATATGATAATTGTCTTCAAGCATAAATTTTAATTTATCTTATACTTAAGATAAAATAATTCTTTACTATTACTTTTAACTTATTCTCATGCCCTCTGATTAGCTTGGTATAATTTTTTTATTTGCAGTTATATATGCATAGCTAAATTAATAAGCTTAAGAAGTTGAGATAATAAACTTAACCACAAAGAGATAATAAATTTCAGATCGATGCAGAATAATTGACTACATCATATGTGATTTTCAAAGATAGTACAATGACTCAAGCTCGGAGCAAGTAAATCATTATGCAAGAAAAAAGATAAGTCCCAGAGTGACGGAATCTTTAGGTAAATCACCAAGAAAAATGTTCTAGCTAAACTTGCAATACACAAATCCCCAACTAATTACACAAGAAATTAAATCCTCGGGTATTTCGCCATGGAAATATTTAGGGGAAACCGCTTCAAGCAGGTAAAAGGTAAATAAATCACAGGTAAATCCCTATTAAAGAATTCTGATGAAAATATTTGCACGTAAAACCCGAACGATAAATCCCTAGGTATTTTTGTAGGTACATAAATCCCCTGGTAATTTCCCAGAAAATATTTCCCATGTAAAACCGTAGAAAAATAACCCCAGGTAATTCCTCAGGAAAACTAAATCCCCAGGTACATCCCCATGAAATAATCCGCAGCAAAATCCGCATGACAGTTACCTGGGGAATTTTCTGCCAACTCACAAACAAACAAAAAATATTTTACCTACGAATTCACCTACGGATAGAGGATTTGCCGATTATTTCCCCAGGTAATATGTTTGTGACTAATGGCGCCAAAATTACTTGCAGATTATCGGGGGAAATTAAATTCACATGTATAATATTTTATAATATACGAATTCTAAATTCTAGCAAGAAAATTCGTAGGTAAATCTGGGGATTTTATCCCCAGGTAAATATCCCCAGGTAATCCGCCTTTTTCTAGTAGTGAGCTAGTCAATTCCAAGTAAGCCTGCGGTGGAAGCAAATCAGCCCTCCCTAGCGTGTCTTGAGATTCCTGAATCTCCACACAGGGTGCAGGGAGTAATGTGAGTACGCCAATTCAGTAAGTAATAAAAGTAAAGGCAGTTGAGCGATAAGAAAATACGTAAAATACAGCAAAATACTACAACGAGGTAGTATAAAACTAGAACCATGCAATCAAACAATAAAAGCTCGTAGAAACACCTTAGTTCAGTAAAAACCTCTTTAAAACATCTTTAGCAGTTTAAACAATTGAATGAAAACATGGATAAAAGATATAAACACAAATCAGCCCCTCGAGCAAAATAACACCAGAATCAGCCCCTCGGGCTATCTCACAATCACTCGTATCAGCCACTCGCGCAATAACATGGAACAACATCAGCCCCTCGGGCTACATCACATCACAAACTGGGTACCCCGCTCACTAGAGGTGTACAGACTCCGGGAGGAACCCTTACGGCCTAAGCGCAATAACAAGCCATCTCGTATCATAATCAATAGGCTCTCGGCCTCATATCAAGCCACCTTATGGCATAGCAACTCAGGCCCTTGGCCTCATAATCATGAATCAGTACAACACCGTTGCGGCGGGCAGCCCGATCCCATAATAACCTCACAACACAGGCCCCCGACCTCACTCAGTCAGAAATCTCTCAAAAGCCACTCGACACAGTAAAATATGATGCTCAGCCCAAAATATCATTTACGATGTCACAACAGAGTAAATATGGCTGAGTTTTGAAAACAGTATAATACAGCATGACTGAGTACAAATATAAAATAAAAACAGTGAGGAATAGTATAAAAATCCCCTAAGGGTTCAAAGCAGTTGGCACGAAGCCCAAATATGGCATTCAGCTCAAAACATGATCATAGTAATCAGTTTTCAATCAAATACGCGGTTAAACAGTCATACGGGACGGACTAAGTCACAATCCCCAATGGTGCACGACCCCACGCTCGTCATCTAGAGTGTGCGTCACCTCAAAGTAGCACAACGATGTGAAATCCGGGGTTTTATACCTCAGGACAGCATTTACAATCATTACTTACCTCTATCCGGTCCAAACTCTAGCCCGCGATGCCATTGCCTCTCGTCTCAGACTCAACTCGCGTCGAATCTATCCAAAATCATAATCATGATGTCAAAATATGCTAAGGGAACGAAGCCCGTACGAAAATAATCAAATTGCAACACCAATCCCGAAATTAATCAAACTCGATCCCCGGGCCCACATCTCGGAATTCGACAAATTTTACATTAATAGAATCCTTATTCCGCCACGAGTTTATGCATACAAAAAGTACCAAAATCGGACCTCAAATCACAACTCAAAGTTCTCCAATTAACCAAGCCCTAATCCCAAAATTTACCACTGAGTTTCCCTTATATTTCATGCTAACAACGATAAAAATCACCATAATAATGAGCTTAGGAACCAAGGACCTTACCTCAATGAATCCCTCTGAAAATCTCCCTTGAAATGGCTCCCAAGAGTTTCACCCCGAATGAAATATTGAGAAAAATGGCCAAAAATCGCGAATGGTGAAATATATACCTTCTGACCCAGGGATTCCGCACCTGTGGACCTTTTTCTGCTTCTGCAGTCTAACCTACCGCATCTGCGATTACACGCCAGCACCTGCGCTATCGCGGTTCCAGCTGACCTCCCTCTTGGCAGCATCTGCGGCTCTATCTCTGCTTCTGCGAGTCCGCATCTGCGGTCTCCTACAACCAGATGCTATTATGACAGCAACAGAAAAACTTCAGCTGCCAAACCCAACTCAAATCTTCCATCAACCATCCAAAATCACCCCGAGGCCCCAGGACCTCAACCAAAAGTACAAAAAAGTCATATACCACTATCCAAACGTATACAAAAATTTCAAAACACCTAAAACAATATCGAATCAACCATATCACATCGAATTCAAGCCTAAGGTTCCAAAAATCTTCCGAATTTCGCTTTTGATCAAAAAGTCTATCAAACCACGTCCGAATGAGCTGAAATTTTACACGCACATCCCAAATGACACAACGGACCTACTGCAACTCCCGAAATTCCATTCCCACCCTTATATCGAAATCTCACCTATCAACCGAAAAATGCCAAAACTCAAATTTCGCCAATTCAAGGCTAAATCTACTACGGACATCCAAAACACGTTCCGATCACACTTCTAAGTCCCACATCATCACCCCGAAGCTATCCAAACCATCAAAATTCACATTCAAGCCCTTTCTCACATAAGTCAACATCCGGTTGACTTTTCCAACTTAAGCTTACTCAAAAGAGATTAAGTGTCTCAAACCTTACCAAAATCTCTCTGAACCCAAACCAACTAACCCGATAACATATAATATAACTGAACAAGACAATAAGAAGCAGAAATGGGGGAAACTGAGCGGTAACTCATGAAACGACCAGCTGGGTCATTACACATACCCAATATTATCCTGGTAGAACCTATGAACTCTCTAAATCTTCAAATTTCAACTTCTAGCATATCAAACCAAAACATCCTAGGAGCGTCTAAATCGAAATCTAGACATATGACTAAGCCAAAAATCATAATAAGAACTCGTTGGAATTGTCAAATCCCCCCAAATCTTAAATCCTAAAAGCTCTCCGTACAAGTAATCTGCCGCTATAGTAATGTAGGTGCGTCTTTATGGCCACTGCTCTGCCGTCCGGTGGCCAAACACCACCGGACCACCTCCAAAATGTGCATCCTATTAATGTGCATCTACCCCAACAAATCTCAGTCCAAAACATTAACCCAGTCCGAGCACATCTCAAAAATGGCGCGGAGATCACTATTCATAAGAATCGCCTGGGAGGTTCTGATATTTCTCAAGCGATTTAATGGGAAAAATTTAAAAATTCCAAACTGTGGAAACTCTTGCACATAAAAAAGGGCACCTCCCCACCAATTTTCAAGGAATTCCACCGTGGGAATCGTCGGCTCCGACGTACTGCAGATCGCTGACGTATCAGAAATGGTCGCGCATGGTCTTCCAGGTGTTTAATTGGAAAAAAATTGGTACCAAAATTCTCGCCTTGATGAGAGGAACCTAATTACACCTACAATTTCATATGGGTATCGAACACAGGCCTCAATTTTGCAATCAAATGAAACTGGTAGCCTGAGCAATACAGGTGTTCGACAAAATGACTCTTCCAATTCTGATCAAAATTGTAGCCAATTGGCCATTGGAATTTGTTGTCCAACATCTAAGGAACATTATTGCAAAGTTTCAGACCAATCTAATAAAGGAATTGATCGCCATGATCAATCAAAGAGCCCAGATTTGAACCAGTTGGTTGGAGAGAGTATTCTCGTATACCAATTGGCCCAAGACCAATGCCAAATAATTCCTAATGCTCAGGATTGTTACATTCTACATTTTTGTACGTTAAAGTTTTGCCATAAGTTAATCGATATAAGCTCGGGAATGAGATTATTTTGAGATTATCAGTATTACGTTATTTCAAACGAGTGAAAAGTAAATTCGTAAAGATGCGAGGGTAAGAAAATCAAAGAAATAAGTTTCGTCAAAGTTGACATTTTGAGGTAAAATGCGGTGCAAGCTATAATACACCGTATTTATGGACTAGTGCCATACAAGGTACCACATGACTATGATAGTAAGAGGTATAAAGTGTGTTAAAAGTGAGTAGTATTTTAAGCAATTTGAGATAATTCTTAATTATGTGAATAATTGGGTAATTATGAATTTTTAGTGGGAGATTTACTAAATAATTAAGCTAATTTAAGCTAATTAAGTAATTCAAGTTATGGATAACTTTAAAGGACCTAAACACGGCAGCAAATTCCTTATAAAATGATGACTCTTAGTTTATTAAGGTTAGGTGGCATAATTAGGAAGCCTTTAGGTAAAACTTAGCCAAAAAAGTGGGCCCCATAAGCTTACAAATTTAAGACAATTTTTTACCTTATCAAGATTGGATACAAAATTGCTACGTTATGGATGAGGGCTCAAATTTTGTATTTAAAACTTCATAATATGTCAAGAAAGTGATATTGGCATCTTAAGAACGTGAGATTTGGCAGTTATAAGATAGTACGGTACAATCTTTCTCAAGAATATCATACGGATTATTCCCCATTTCGATTTCGTTGTTACGTGTTTCGTCCCAATTAACGTGTGCTAGAGAGATTGTCAAGAGAATCGACTAAGGTATGTTAAGGCTAAGCCTTTCCTTCATTTTGGCATGACCTCATAATTACACGAGTTTGATAACAAAGCATAAAGAGAAATTCATATTCCTGAATTTATGTACATTTCATAGTCTCATAAGTTACAGTATTTTCTGTTTACCGTGAAAATGGTAATGACAATTAAATTTATGAAATGGGACTCTAAAAATGCGTGATCTATTCCCAAGCTAGTTGTTAGAGAAGATGATGCTAGTATTATGAATTTTAACGATGGGGCAGGAGATAAACGAGGTGATGACCGATTCAAAGGGCCTGCTACCCGGGCGTAAGCTTGGCCAATTGGGACTTCGAGGTCAACCTCAAGGTCAAGCTCGGGTTGTCGGGGACACTCGGGAGTAGTATAACAGCTAGAGATATAATCAAACGAAGTTATTTATAACCGAAATTGAGTTTGTACGATGAAGAACACATATAGAGGCAAAGGATATCGAGATATCCTCAGTATCAGTGAGAGCCAATAAGTTCCAGTAAGAAGAGAGAGAGAGAGAGAGAGATATTATTGCACTTTGTAGAATTGTTGGAGCCTATTTACAGTGTATTAATGGCTCCCCTTTTATAGGAGGGAGGAGCCTAAACTTAGTACAAGAGACATTGCGTGATAAAGAAAAGGGGATGGGATAGCCAACTAGCTTTATGACGTGTGCGTAGGCCGATGTCGAGTTACTCGAATATATTTAGTCCTCCCCGGATACGTTCTTTGGGAGCTTTCTGCGTTTGACGGGGTTTCAGTCGATGTTACCTTTGGCTGGACGTCGACACCTCTTGGGGGAAATGGCAGGCTCGAGACCACGAACCTCTGGAGTGATCTATCGAAGCACTTTTCCAATGGGAAGTCGGTCCTCCGATTTCACCATGCATATTTTCCCTTATCGGGACTTCATATTCAATTGAGTATTATCTTATTCCAGTAACGAGAGAAGAGAATCTATATATACAGTATTATAGTATTTTCACTACCATCAAGCTATAATCGATGGGTAGGCCCCTATTGGGAAACCTCTGAGAGAGTTAAGTCAGTATCAAAAGGTAAGCATATCTTCAGATTATCGTAGACTCCTAGTTACTTTCAATAATTATATTATCAGTTCAGTTTCAGCTTTCAGTATATTTCCTTACATACTCGGTACATTATTTCTTACTGACGTTCCTTTTCTGGGGGAGCTGCATTTCATGCGTGTAGGTTCTGACAGATAGACGTGTAGACCTCCTCATTAGGTGTTTCCCGAGTTCAACTTGGTCGGTAAGCTCCATGCCCTTCGGAGTTTCCGGGTCTAGAGCTTTATGTACATCTTATGTATATATGTATATATGGTATGAGTAGGTCGTGGCCCTGTTTCGATCACAATATATCCATCAGTAGAGGCTTGTAGGCATATCCTGTCAGTTAGTGTAGTATGTTGGGTTTGTAGGCATTTTGTGTATATTTTGTTGGTTTGCCAGCCGTAGTAGTTATGACGGCCTTCTCGGCCCAACTTTATATTGATGTTTATTCAATATTCGCAATTGTCTTGCAATGTGGATCATGGCCAAAGTATGACATCATATGCTCAGAACCCCTTAGTCGCAAGTTGATACGCAATGATAGGTTAGGCACCGAGTGCCGGTCTCGCTGCCAGGTTCGGGGCTTGAGAAGGATATTGTTTCTCAATCATCAAATCCAGTTTCCATCGAGCCAAATGCCTCGAATATTTTAAAAACTATTTCAGCATACTCTATTATTTCTGGTGTTCAACGAAATAACCAGGTTAGTCTTGCTTCTGATTTAAATGAACAAATGAATGGTAGTGCTCCACAAGGTCATATTGTGACTAGTCGTCATGAGAAATCACCACAAAAAATGGTGAGCCACTACTGCCATCCATAGCAGCAACACAAGTGCAGGGGCCTGTTGCTTCAGGGATATGTGAGCCTAAAAAAGTGGCCAATCTAGGTGAAGTACATGTTCTTGATGTAGCCAATGGATCCATCAACTCACAACATACCTAAAACAATTTGCTTCCGAAAAATCCAAATGAAAAAGAAAGCACAATAACTACAGGGGAACAAGTGCCCAATGCTGCAGCATTACCTCCACTTCCCAACCACAGCCCAGATTTAATCCTTCTAAGTTAGCAAATAACCAACCTAAGTTATCTGCCAATTGTGAACACGTGATTTTTTCCCTATATGAATTACTCCCATAATTTCAAACAAAATAATTTCTTTTCATTATTTTCAATTTTGTGGATTTTCGTGGCATGTTCTGTTAATTGTTTGCATTTGTTTGTGCATTTAACTCATAGAAATACCAAAAATACGTTGCATTTGCATTTAGGGTTTAATTTTACATTTGTCAGGCCAATTAGCAAATTAGTTGTTTTATAAAAAGGGAAAAATTACAAAAAATACTTCATTTTGCACATTTTAATTTTGGTTTTTGATTTTGGTAATTTTCCTTTAAATTTAGTTTTTAATTATTTGTGATAATTATTATCTAGAATTAATTAGTATTTTTGAAAGGCTAATTTAATTTTTAATTTTAATTTAGGTTTTTATTATTGATTTTGAAAAAGCAAGAAGAGGGAATAAAAAAAACGAGGAATGAAAATAAAAGAGAATTGAAGTGGGATAGGACGGAGTCTTAATTGGGCCATATCAATCTTCCCTCTGGCCCAAGTGAAATTTCTGCTTAAATGAGCCCAAAATCCAGCCCCAATTTAATCCCTAAATTCACCCAACCCAACTTACTCACCCGCCCGGCTCCCCTCTAAACCCAACCCATTCGCAAATACACACGCAAATACAATCATACGGAGACTCCCAGAGCCCTAGATCCCAAACGAACTGTTCAATCGTCGTTTCACTCGAACCAAGCCCCAATACAGTCCAAATTCGGGCGAGTGAATCCCAAATCCTTAACCCACGCGTCCCTCCTTCTCTCATCTTGCCGTTGCTAACGGTTTCTGACGCAAGATTCCCCTCCCCTCTCACTCGCTCGAATTCGAGTTTTATATCACGATCGGAAGGTTCTGGAGACGATATGCTGGATTAGTGTGAGGCGTTGGATTGATTTCACTCAATTCGAGCCCCACATTCATCAAGGATTCGTCTTCAAAAGTGGCCTTACCCGATTTCATGAGGGGGGACTCGGGAACAAATTTGGAGAAAAGTTGAAAGGCTTCGATTATTTTCTGGTTTTTTTTCCGATTTTATTTTCTTCTTTGAAGAGTTCTTTCAAGGTTTAAGAGAAACATATATACAATTTTTGTTATATTTTGAATCCAGATTTGAGTTCCAAGGAGATAAAATTTGGAATTCAAGCATGGTTTTCTACTGTCGTCTTGCTGATTTGCTGCTGAACCTCGCTAGGATTTGGATTCGAGAGGTGTATTGTCGAGTCTATAATTGTTATAAAGGAGATTTGAAACTTCAGGTTCAATTTCCTCTCTCTTATTCTATGCGTCCCTGTTTTTGTTTCAGTGTTTTTGAGCCATGAGATTCAGTCTAGAGTGGTCTGTTTCGTGTTGAGATCGAATTTCTTGTTGAATGAATCTATTCTCAGTGGTGTGATGTATTTAAGTATGTTCAGTTAGTAAAAGTTGAATTTGAATGGTCGTTTTCTATGCTTCGAATGCTTTTTGGCTGTTATTATGGTGTTGAAGTATCTCGTGGGTTAAGATTTTCTCGAGTTGAAATGGATGATCTGTTCGGCTTTATGATTGTTGAATGAGTCGGAATCATCGATGCATATTCTCATGGTTTTCTGTTTGGTTCTCTGATTATCCAGTACGAGTACCTTTCAATGTTAAAATGCTTAGGTCATAATCAAATTGGTGGAGTCGTATGCATGATTGTCGATGTTTCAACTGGTTTCTTTTCTTCTGAAAATACACAGCAACATTGTTCTTGGTTTCTTCAGTTATTAAAGGCTGAGCATATTGTATTAAGGAACTGAAATTGATGATCTAACTTAAGGAACTGAAATGGTTTGATGGAGAGGTTTAATGGGTTGAAAAATTGCTTTTGCGTGCGTAGAGTTAGCATAGAATTATGAAGTTCCAGTTCTGTGATTCACAATTAATACTTCTGAAGAGTTCTTTAAAGCTTAATCTCAAATAGCATTTGCTTCAATTCCAGTCATTTGGCAATTTTGGTTGTTGTTTTAGACTGCTACGTTGGATCTTTGAATTTTGGGTAAAGTCATTAACTCCTGGGCCATTCCATGGGAATTACAGTCCAAAGTTTCTGCTAGTTTGGTATGCTCTTCGAAATTTACATGGTTTAACAGGAGAGCTCATGAAACAATCCGAACGATGCTTAAGTGAAGGGTGCTCTCCTTTGATTGAAATCTTTGAGTAACAACTGACAGTAGAAGAATGGACTGTGTCCATGAATTTTTCCAGTGGTTGAACTTTTCTGATAAGCATTTTGCTTTCGATGAGCATGGTTAAGGTCATAGAGTTTTTCATGTTTGGAAATTCTTTGTTCACTGTTAGATACTTGGAGTTAGTTTTACCGAGAAGAATATTTGTATACAAATTGCTTGTTCTTTGTTTTGGTTTAATCCAGATGTGTAGATAAATTAGTTCATTAGTGTTTGTTCTCTATTAAGTAGCATTATCTTTGGAGAAGCTTTTTGAATCCTTTGAATGAGGATGGTCATGAATCTGAGAATTAAACGATGCTTTAACTTTAACAACAACTGGGTCAGTTTGGTATAGCACCTCTCCAGCAGCCTTTTCTTTCTGTATATTTTTGGGAAACTTGTTGAAGAGGAGGAGAGAAATGTAGGACTGTGGCTTTCTTATATGGTAACTAGAGCTGGAGTTAACCTTGTCGCGTGGCTAATTCTGCCTAGAAAACACTGTCTGATTTGGTTCGTCTGGTGCAGTGGGTGGACTCTTTGCTATTAGTGTACTTGTGAAGATGTCCTGAGGCTGGAAGAAATAAAAGTTCTTGAGGTATTTGTATTGGGCCTCATGTCAGGCCAAGCCCATGTTCTGAAATGAAGACGCAGTAGACTTCACCTAGTCTTGCCCCTTTAGATTTATAATTGAATTCAACCGTGGTTTAAAAAATAGGTGTGATTCCATAAGCTCTCTTTAATTAATAGGTTGGGCCTTTGATTAATTGAGGTGTGCCATTAAAAGCCAAATAGTTTATGGCCCTCCAAATATAGTTGAAATTCCCTTTTAAAATTGGAAGTCGAGGTGTGCCGTGCCGAACAAAATGACAATTGCATGGCCCTCGTTTAATTAATTTTGTTTTATCCTTAGAATTCAAGTTGTGCCATTTAGCGAATTTTTCATGGCCCTCGCAAAGTTGCAAACGCGTAGCTGCTTTAGGCGCGTATTTTAATAATATTACCTTCCTAAATTTGGGTGCGCATTTATGTGACCCAAATCCCAAATCTCAATAATATTAAAATATATCGAAGACCGTGGGTGCATTTATGTGACGCCATTCGAGATGTATTTTAATTATGTTGCAATTTTCATAAAAATGAATAAAAGCGGTTAAAGAGCTAAAATTTGCACATAGGTTCATAATTGTTTAAAATTAGATAATTAAGCCGAATATAACAGTTGAGCGATCGTGCTAGAACCACGGAACTCGGGAGTGCCTAACACCTTCTCCCGGGTTAACAGAATTCCTTACCCAGATTTCTGGTTCGCGGACTGTTAAACATAGTCATCCTTTTCCTCGATTCGAGATTTGAAACTGGTGACTTGGGACACCATAAAATATCCCAAGTGGCGACTCTGAATTTAAAATAAAATAATCCCGTTTCGATTGTCCATTAATTGGAAAAACTCCCTTTATTATACTCCTCTGCGAGGGTGTAGTAAGAAAAAAGGAGGTGTGACAGCTCTGGCGAGTCTACCGGGGACAAGAACCCAGAACTTCGGTTCATGGTTCAGAATTCGAGCTTGGAATAATTGTTGTATTTGGATTTGTTTATCTTATTTTATTACATGTTTGGGACTAATGTGCAAAATGTTGCTTTTTCTGCTTTTGATATTATCTGAGTTGTATATATAAAACTGTTACGAAACCCCTCTCTTCTCACCTCCGGGGATGTGCTCGCTGGTCGAGACTCCCTATTCTGTTAGTGTCATACCTTGAAATAAGAAAGAGGCCGGACAAGTTACTAAGCCAGATGGCCTTTTGGTTCCCGGTACGTAGCCCCCTCCTCGACTCAAGTTGTCCGCTTGGGTACACAGTCTAGAACATATACCCAGGTTTTGAACCTAGAATAACTCAGCCTCACGCCGGATCCCTAGTAGGAACGCTTATCTGCATCACGTGCATTTTGACTTAGGGGACTCAACACAGGGGTTGGGTCCGTCTAGGACAGGTGTACCCGGAATAATGGACCATCCTGATGCATCCTACTTGTGCAATTATCTGTTTTGGATTTGCATGCTGACCAACTTTTTAATAAAAGGAGAGAGTTTGGGAAAGAAAATAGCAGTGTGAGGGTTGGGAGAGGTAATCACCTGTTTTGTGAGAAAACCCAATATCTCTGCCGGATTTTTGAAAAAAAGAAAAAAAGAAAAAAAAAAGGAAGGTTTTGTTTTCAAAATATTTGGTTTTGTTTTATCTGCCAGAACTACGCTGGTTTGATTCTCACCGGATGTAAGATACGTAGGCAACCCTCATCGGGTCCAACCACCCTTTTTCAAAAATAGCCAAAAATACTAAGACTCTAACTTTTTGTCAAAATAAGTCGGGTGCCGCCATTCTTATTTAAAATAAGCCGAATGTCCCCAAAAGGGCGCCGAAAGGTTGTTTTTGCAAGAACAGCCACCCTGAGTCATTTTTAAATGGTTTACGGGCACAACCTTAAAATCTCCCTTTTGGAAGTGCTGAAAGGCCGTAGTTGCAAAACCGAGTCTTTGTTTTCTCAAAATAAATATTTTTGAAAAAATAGCCACTCTTCTTTTTTAAAGTCAAAATAAGTCATTACTCCCCTTTTTGAGAAAAAGAAAAACAAACAGTCTGGTAGCTTTTGTAATCGCGGTTATTATTAATGAAAAATTGAGAAAAATTCCCCAAAATTGTTTCATTATTTTCGCATTTGTTTGCAAGAACTACGCTCGGTCTGATTCACGCGGGGTCGTGATACGTAGGCAATCTCCATAGGATTCGACCGTAACTAAATGAAAAGAAAAAAAAGGAAAAACAAGAAAAGAATGAAAGGAAAGAGGTGAAAAACAAGAAAGGAAAGAAAAACAAAAGAGGGAAAAAGAAAAACAAAAAGAAAACCAAGGCAAAAGAAAAGAAGGAAAAGAAAAGAGGGAAAAATAAGAGAGAAAAGCAAAAGAAAAGAGGGAAAGGCAGGAAACAAACAATGGAAAACATGAGGGAAGAATGAGAGGAAAGGCATGGCAAATAAAAAAAATGAAAGCCGAGATGACGCATGCAACCAAGCGAAGTCATAATAGAAATGGTTAACTGCTTAGGTGCATTCATTCCCCAAATGTGCGGTTATCTATCTGTTAACGCTCTAACTGCTAACAAAGTTGTTGTTGATGATGAGTCCAGGCAGGTTGTTTAGTTGGTTGTCATCCTGGTAACCCATTCCTACAACACCCGGTCAAAAAACAAACTGAACATGACAGGCCAAGAATCAGATACCAGTATCATGGACCTGTCAAAAGAGGTAGACGTGGTGGATGTCAAAGCAATGAGGGAAGAGATGTATAAGTTGAGGCAGCAGATGGCGGAGATGCATCAGGCCTGGGCTAAGGGTCAGTCGGCGCCAGTTTATCCCACCAATCCAGCATATATCCCACCTTTGGCTCAGTCCCAGGAGGCTCCTACTGTGAATTCCTCGCCAACTTTCCCTTTCTACCAACAGAGTTATGGCACCACCTCCTATCCTCCCCAAGCTCCACTACCCAAACAAAACCCTCCTCCACCAATCACCTCTGTCTTTGTGGCGCCTCCACCTGCCACATTGCAAAGATCTTCCAGTGAGCCATTGTTTCAAACTCACGACAGCCAGTACTACCCTCCTGAGCCTACCTTTAAAGCTCCTGAGCCATATTCCTACACCTCTCACTTTGAGTTCCCGGTGGAAACTGACAAGCCGCTTAAGAATCCGGAATAGGAAGAGATGTTTCGAAAACTAAAAAGCCTGGATCAATCCTTCAGGAACATGCAAGGATTGGGTGGTCAAGTGAGCGTGGCTTACAAAGATTTGTGCTTGTTTCCCGACGTCCAGTTACCTGCGGGGTTCAAGTTACCCAAGTTTGATATGTATGACGGACACGGTGATCCGGTGGCACATCTAAGGGGATTCTGCAGCAAAATGAGAGGAGTCGGGGAAGAGACGAGTTATTAATAGCATACTTCAGTCAAAGTCTCAGTGGTGCGGCCTTGGAATGGTACACGCGACAGGATTATGCCCGATGGTACACGTGGGATGATTTGGCCCAAGCGTTTGCGGGCCATTTTCAGTACAATCTCGAAATTGTCCCGGACCGTCTGTCGCTGACAAAAATTGAGAAAAAGCCCGGGGAAAGCTTCAGAGAGTACGGTTTTCGGTGGAGAGAGAAAGCAGCAAGAGTCGATCCTCCAATGAAAGAAAGCGAGATGGTTGATTACTTCTTACAGGCTTTGGAGCCCACCTACTATGGTCACTTGGTGTCGGCAGCGGAAAAATCTTTCAACGAAGTAGTGAAAATGGGAAGTATGGTGGAGGAGGGGCTTAAATCCAACAAAATCATGAGCTATTCTGCAATCAAGGCAACTACCCAAGCTATCCAGAGCGGGACTGGCGGGGTAGTGGGAAAGAAAAAGAAAGAAGATGTGGCAGTAGTTGAATCAAGAGCTTGGTCCAGGGGCCCATCACCATATTACAACCAACCTCGACCCCATCCCCAAACCTACCCACACACCCCATACGGCCCACCGCAACACTACTACCCACAACACTATCCCCACTTCTCTGTCCATCATGCCCAAACATACCCCCAACATCCTACCCATGCGCAATGGTGCGCACCCACCCCACAAAATGCTTACACAACTCAAAACACCTACTCAACACCAAGAGCCTACAAGAATTCCCCTGGAGCAGGTTTGCGGACCAGCGAAAATTTCAAGCAAGAGAGGGCACAGAAGCAGGAAACTTTCACCCCCTTGGGAGAGTCATATGCAGACTTGTTTGAGAAACTAAAGCAATATAACCTGATTGCACACATTCCTCCGAATCATGTGGATAAGCGTGCAAGAAGCTTTGACCCTTCTAAAAGGTGTGGATACCATTCCAATGCCCAGGGGCACGATATCGAAAGTTGCCGGGATTTGAAAAGAGAGATAGAAAGAATGAATCAGGAAGGGATAATTGCAGTCCAGGACAGTGCCACTCAAAACATTGCACAGAATCCTTTACCTGCACATGATGATGCACATTTTGTGGGGAAGATCCATGACGACAGGGAGTACGAGAATCCTCTCAGAAACTCGTTGAATGAAGTCAATGATATTGAAATTGGTGACAGTCCCAGCAATTTTGATGAGCAATCCAGTGGCTAAGGTGTTGAGTTTGGTGATTGGAAAGACGCTCCAACTCTTGGTTAGCTAGAGTGGAGTTTTGGTGGTTTATTTTGTTGTCATTTCTGTTGTCCGGGTTATTTTCAGGGTTGTAATCCGGATATTGTCTTGTGACTCAAACCCTTCTATCTTTTCACTTTGCCGTAATAGCTTGATTAGTGCTGTCAAGGTTTGTCTGTTTGTTCTGTTGTTCAAACCCTTTCACCGTCAGTCTAATGCAATCTCCTGTTTCCTGCCATTTCTAGTCATTTTTTTTAGTTTTCTTCTGCTTTTACAATTCTTTTCATGCTGGTTCTGGTGACATGACATGCACGCATAATTCTCAACCTGGTTTTAAAAGTCAGTTTAGTAATGATGCAATGAAACAATGTTGAAGATGTAAGGACATTCGAGGGCAATACGTAAGGGCATTTTGAGACCACTTCGAGCCCAAATTGTGTAAAACTGGGGCAGACGCAACATAAAGAAATACTGTTGAAATGCATCATGCCACATCGGTTTGAAGCCAAAGGCAAATTTGCCCCAAGTCTACAGGGACCGCTCGTGGTACCGAGATTGTTGTCCAATGGTGCTGGGTAATTGAAAAATGTAGAAGGCAAGTGTATGGGTATGGTTATTAATTCTGGCGCAATCAAAAGATGTTACGTATGTTTTCCTCATGTTTGTTTAATTGTGTAGTTTGTACTTGGCATGTTTTGGAGATTGGAATGACGAAGGCATTTTGTTCTGCTATCCAAACACTTTATCCTTTGTTTCCCCTTTAAGCCTCGGTTATTTTCTTGCATACCCCTCTTTCGGAATCAATAATAAAACTCGTAAGCCCGAGCGGGGAAAGAAAGTGGAGAAACAAGAGAAAAACAGTGAAAAAGGAAAAAGAAAAGAAAAAGAAAAGAAAAGAAAAAAAGAAGAGAAAAGAAGAGAAAAGGAAAAAGAAAGCGAAAAGAAGAAAAAAAAAAGAAAAAAAGAAGAGAAAAAAAGAAAGGGAAAAAAGAAGAGAAAAGAAAAAGAAAAGAAGAGAAAAGAGAAGGAAAAGGAAAGAAATGAAAAGAAATAAAAGAAAAGTGGGAGAAAAGGAAAGACCGCAACAACGAAGTAATTCTATGACCTGAATTATGTTCGATTTGATCCCGAAAGGGTACGTAGGCAGCCTCTCTCTGAGGTTCAGTCATACCGAAATAAAAGTCCAAAGTCCCCAAGGAAGAAACTGGGGCAGAAGTTGTGGTTGTTGTGAGAAATCTGATTCCGAAAGTTGTAATTTTGAGCCCATGTTGAATTGTTTGAGCCTTTGATACCCTTTCTTCCTAACCCTGTCCAAAAGCCTGCACTACGGTCCAAAGAAAGACCTTCTGATCAATCTTCGAGAGATGCCGAGTCAAGTGAGTAGAGGTGGACCATATCAGGGGCAACACTCCGGTCCAAACAAGGGAAATGAAGAATGAGAGAGTCTTGATGATAAATGCCCTCACGGATACCACAAGGCGATGAAAGCTGAGAGAAATAAAAAATGAGAGAGTCTTATTGTTGAAAACCTTCACGGGCACCATAAGACGACGGTGAGATGAGACAAAGACCCAAAATAAGAGAGGCTTGATGGTGAAAACCCTTTGGGCACTACAAGTCGAATAAGGATTGTGAATCAGATCGGATAAGCGGAGCATTGAAGCCCAGTTTCACGGCGAAAAGGTATAACAAGAGCGAACATCAGATTTGCTTAACAGAATAGGCTGCAGGTGCATGTCAGGGTCATCAGAGTCGGTATCCACATCCGATAGGTTTCTACGTTGTAGTTTTCTTGTTAGGAATCATCTCTTTCCATTATCCTTTACTCTGTTCCTTTTGTCTTATTTACTCCCTCTTCTCGAGTCTGTTTGGTCATAACAAGTGAGAAATGACTTCAAAATCTGCCACCAGCTTTCCAATTAAACAAAACGGTATCTGGCCAGCATATCAAATCGTCATAAGTCAGGAAAAAATAGCAGGCACACTGAGTTGGCAACAATCTACATGCTTTGGGATCCTTGTGAAATGCAAGGGCTTGGTACATGTCAATTCATGAACAACGCAACAAATGAAAGGGTTTAGGGTGAATGGATCAAAGGTATTTTCGGTAAAAAATGAAAGGTTTGGTACATATCAAATGGAGGGTGTTTAGTGAACGGATCAGAGGTATTTTCTGCGTTTAGGGTAACAAAGAAAGTGGTTAGCAAGGTCTCCAAGTGAGAATCGGTTATCAAGGCAAGTGAAGGAACAATACAACTTCAAGGCCGAGGCCAGTGATTAAGTCAAGAAAGAACATCATGTACACGAAGTAGGAGCAATAGACGTGCTTTGGGATTTATATGAGACATAAGGGTTGGGGGATGACAGTTCATGCAATGCAACAAGTAGAGGATATCGGGAACAAGCAAGGTCTTCGAGTGGAAATCAATCATCTTGGCAAATGCAGAAGCAGCCGGCCTCAAAGTTCAAGGCCACAAACTAAACACCACATTTTAAACTCACAAGTTTTCTTTGTTTGAAATAGGAACAAAGCAGTGCAAGAAAGTTGGTTCAACAATAAGAAAAAAAAGAAAAGAAAGAAAAAGAAAAGGAAGAAGAGGAGAGCCGACAAAAGGGAAGTTTCTCAAATCTTCGCCCTTGCCTGTCTTGTTAGCGTGCATAAAATGCTGCCATTGCTTTTCACATTTTTTCCTCCTAGGATGAAAAGTCCTAGTCTGATGGATTTTTCTCCAAATAGAAATCTTAGTCTGATGAACTTTTCTCCTAAGATAACAAAAAGGGACCTAGTCTGATGAATTTTCTCCTAGGATCTAAATCTTAGTCTGATGAATTGTTCTCCTAAGATAGAAAACCTAGTCTGATGAACTTTCTCCTAGGATCAAAATCTTAGTCTGATGAATTGTTCTCCTAAGATAGAAAACCTAGTCTGATGAACTTTCTCCTAGGATCAAAATCTTAGTCTGATGAATTGTTCTCCTAAGATAGAAAACCTAGTTTGATGAACTTTCTCCTAGGATCAAAATCTTAGTCTGATGAAACTTTCTCCTAGTATCAAAATCTTAGTCTGATGAATTGTTCTCCTAAGATAGACAACCTAGTCTGATGAATTTTCTCCTAGGATCACAATCTTAGTCTGATGAATTTTTCTCCTAAGATAGACGACCTAGTCTGATGACCTTTCTCCTAGGATCGTAATCTTAGTCTGATGAATTGTTCTCCTAAGATTGAAGACCTAGTCTAGTGGGCTTTCTCCTATGATCAAAATCTTAGTCTCTGGAATCTTTCTCCTAAGATAGAAGACCTAGTCTGATGAATTTGCTAGTCAAATGTCCTTGGTTTTACTCACAGGATTGTGCATTCCAGTCAAGTCTTTAGTATTACTCTCATCATCAATAGCTTAGGTGATCTACATTTTGCTAACAAACTCACAAACCTTCCTAGTGCAAAACTGGGGCAGAAAATTTTCTTTGTTTTGTCTATTTTGTTGCAGTCAGGAGCCCACCTGGAGAACAAGGGAATACTTTTCAAGCTTCAGCAATCAGGAGCCCACCTGGAGAACAAGGGAAGTGCAATTCAAATTTTAGCTTTTAATTTTTAATATTTGATAACATGCTGTACCCAGCCACCAACCGGGGCAGAAAATTTTCTTTGTTTGTTTATTTTGTTGCAGTCAGGAGCCCACCTGGAGAACAAGGGAATACTTTTCAAGTTCAGCAATCAGGAGCCCACCTGGAGAACAAGGGAAGTACAATTCAAATTTTAGCTTTTAATTTTTAATATTTGATAACATGTTGTACCCAGCCACCAAACTGGGGTAGAAAATTTTCTTTGTTTGTTTATTTTGTTGCAGTCAGGAGCCCACCTGGAGAACAAGGGAATATTTTTCAAGTTTAGCAACCAGGAGGCCACCTGGAGAACAAGGGAATACTTTTCAAGCTTCAGCAATCAGGCGCCTACCTAGAGAACAAGGGAAGTACAATTCAAATTTTAGCTTTTAATTTTTAATATTTGATAACATGCCGTGCCCAGCCACCAAACTTGGGCAGAAAATTTTCTTTGTTTGTTTTGTTGCAGTCAGGAGCCCACCCGGAGAACACGTGAATACTTTCCAAGCGTTGCAGTCAGGAGCCCACCTGGAGAACAAGGGAATACTTTTCAAGTTTAGCAATCAGGAGCCCGCCTGGAGAATAGAGGCATATATTTAAAATTTCAGCAGTCAAGCATCACTCGGAGGAATAGCGAAACATCTCCGATCACAATTCAAGGCAACAACGCAAGGATTCCATCGGAAGAATACAAGTTCAAGGCAACACAAGAGCAAGTTTGTAGGACCTTTTTGTAATTCATAGATCATAGCTTAGGCTAGCTTCTTTTTATTTTGACACGGTGTAATAAGGAGGTCAGCGAGCAGTTGCAGCAGCAACAGCAGTGAAATCACAGCTCCTGGTAGTCCCAGCTACCAAACCTTCCAGAACTACACTGACCTGATTCCTTTACAACCAAGGATATGTAGGCAACCTCAGAAGCAGGGTGCGGTCAAACTTTTCAAAAATGCTTCACACGGAGTATTCAAACGGGCAAAAATCGATCGTATCCGCTCACTTATCTTTGCGCGAAAACTCTTCGTGTTTCCGAGCAAAGAGGGGCAGCTGTGAGCACGTGATTTTTTCTCTATATGAATTACTCCCATAATTTCAAACAAAATAATTTCTTTTCATTATTTTCAATTTTGTGGATTTTCGTGGCATGTTCTGTTAATTGTTTGCATTTGTTTGTGCATTTTAACTCATAGAAATACAAAAAATACGTTGCATTTGCATTTAGAGTTTAATTTTACATTTTTCAGGCCAATTAGCAAATTAGTTGTTTTATAAAAAGGGAAAAATTACAAAAAATAATTCATTTTGCACATTTTAATTTTGGTTTTTGATTTTGGTAATTTTCCTTTAAATTTGGTTTTTAATTATTTGTGATAATTATTATCTAGAATTAATTAGTATTTTTGATAGGCTAATTTAATTTTCAATTTTAATTTAGGTTTTTATTATTAATTTTGAAAAAGAAAGAAGAGGGAATAAAAAAAAAAGAGGAATGAAAATAAAAGAAAATTGAAGTGGGATAGGGGGAGTCTTAATTGGGCCATATCAATCTTCCCTCTGGCCCAAGTGAAATTTCTGCTTAATTGAGCCCAAAAGCCAGCCCCAATTTAATCCCTAAATTCACCCAACCCAACTTACTCACCCGCCCGGCTCCCCTCTAAACCCGACCCATTCGCAAATACACACGCAAATACAATCATACGGAGACTCCCAGAGCCCTATATCCCAAACGAACTGTTCAATCGTCGTTCTCACTCGAACCAAGCCCCAATTGAGTCCAAATTCGGGCGAGTGA
The DNA here is from genome assembly GCF_001879085.1 of Nicotiana attenuata. Lineage (NCBI taxonomy): Eukaryota > Viridiplantae > Streptophyta > Magnoliopsida > Solanales > Solanaceae > Nicotiana > Nicotiana attenuata. The sequence continues at coordinate 76,895 of NW_017670316.1, forward strand.
ATCCCAAATCCTTAACCCACGCGTCCCTCCTTCTCTTATCTTGCCGTTGTATATAGTTTTTTCATAGTATGCCGTGAATGGGGCTTGTATTTTATTGTATATGTGTATAAAAGAAAACCTTGCTGTTTTATTTCTTCTGTATCTCATTCTGTCTCGAACTTGGCCAAGTGAACTGGTCTTTGAGTTGGTAGAAAACCTTGGATTCACGATGCAGCCCTGGGGCTTATTTAGCTGATGACAATGGCTCTGAAGCCTTGGGTCGAAGCGACCTTTTATGCGTGTGGCCCTGAGGCTCATTAGGCTGGCAACAATGGCTCTTATACCTTGGGTCGAAGCAACTTTTATGTGTGTGTCCCTAAGGCTCATTAGGCTGGCGACAATGACTCTTATGCCTTGGGTCGAAGCGACCTTTTACGTGTGTAGCCATGAGGCTCATTAGGCTGGCGACAATGGATCTTACGCTTCGATTTTAGGCGTATTTAGTTAACTATTTTGGGTTCAGTCTCCGAGTTGGGAACCGACTCGAGCTCATTTGACCCTCAAGTTTTTATATTTGCATGGGCTGGCGACAATGGCTCTTACGACTTGGGTCGAAGCGACCTTTTGTTGGCTTTATTGGCTCGGAAGTCATTACTTGTAAACTTTGCATTGCCTCATTGAGGGCTTACAATTTCGAAGATTCCGACCCTGAGGTCGTGCATTTTTTGAGATTTTGACGCCAGTCTCCGAGTGTTCGGGGCACTTCTGCCTTGGAGACATTTCGTAATTTTCATGTTGCCTCGTTGAGGGCTTATGACTTTGGAGTCCAGATCCGAAGGTCGTTCAGGTGTTGAATTGTTGATGCTAGTCCCCGAGTGTTCGGGATGTTTTCGGCGGAGGAGTCGTTTCTGCGAAGGTGCCTAGCTTCTTTTTGAGTGTGAGATGCTTTGATAAAATATATTCTTCAATTACTTGGTACAAGTGTACTTGTTTTCTCCGTCGGGGTCCCGGCTATACGGACATGGTTCGTTCGACCGTTTGGCCCGTTACATCATTTTCCTATTGGGACCTCGTTTGGCGTTTCTTGGCTTTTTCGAGTGGATGGCCAGTGTTACCTTGTTAAAAACCTTGCCGGTAAAACCCTTTTTGGGACAAAAACTCGATCAAAGGAAAAGAGTGCAACGGATGCATTAAAACCTTAAGGTCTCCGGGCTGGGTTAGTGCTTTGGCTCCTCCGGTCGGGCGCTTGCATTCAAGGGTTAGTGTGAAATGTAAAATGAAAAAGGAAGATGGCTATACCTTAGTGTGGGATGTGCCGGCAGTGTTTCGAGGTTCGATATGCCCGGTTGCTTTGTGATGAGGATGCGGTACGATCCTTGGCTATGTTTAATCGGGCTTAACCGAAGATGTAGTTTGATTACATTTTGGTTCTTTTGCGAGTGGAGGTATTGGTGCCGGTGCCACATCGTGCACCGCGAACATCTGCTTCGCTGCATGTTGTTCCCCGTAGAGGGTTTTAATCCTATCCTTTTTCGGGAATTTCATCATTTGGTTGAGGGTGGATGGTATTGGTCTCATGAAGTGTATCCACGGCCTTCCGAGCAAGGCGTTGTACCGCATTTCTCCCTTGATGACATGGAATTTGACATCCTAGGTTGTGTCGGCCACGTTGATTGGGAGGTGATTTCTCCTTTCGTTGTTCCGCTTGCCATGTTGAATCCGTTGAGGACTCGAGTGGCGGGCACGATTTGGTCAAGCAGTCCGAGCTGCTCTATTACCCTCGACCTGATAATGTTGGCCAAGCTACCTGGATCCACGAGTACACATTTTATTTGGAAAGTATTTACAAGGAAAGGTATTACCAGTGCGTCATTATGGAGTTGAGACAAGGTCTCGGTGTCCTCTTCGCTGAATATGAGGGCATCCTCACGCATATACCCCCGGGTCTGTTTTTCTCCGGTGATGGATATTTTTGTGCTTCTCATTACAGGTTCCTGTGGGGCATCGATGCCCCCCAAGATCATATGGATGACATGTTGTGGCTCATTTGTTTCGTTCTTCATGGACGCTTCTCTTTCTCGGAACTGATTTTTGGCTCGGTCACTGTGGAATTCCCGTAGGTGACCTTTGTTAAGCAGTCGGGCTACCTCTTCTCGGAGTTGGTGGCAATCCTCAGTCCTGTAACCGTGTGTGTTGTGAAACTCACACACTAAGTTATGATACCTTTGCGAAGGATCCGATTGTACAGGCCTGGGCCATCTAGCGTCTCTGATTTTGCTTATGGCGAACACGATGTCCAATACATCGATATTGGAGTTGTATTCTGATAAGTGAGGTGCCTCTGTTGGTCCTGTGTTCCTATCGAACCCGGCTCTGTTGATGAGTCCCCAAGGATTCTGTCCATGATTTACCTTTCAATCGTTGCGGGGTGGGTTGTACCTCGGGGCATTCCTTCTATCTTCGGTGTATGGCTGATATCTTTCTTTGTTTGGCTTTGGCTCCTTCGGCAAAATCTTGCTTGGGTATACTGAGCCAGAGGGGGCTCCCAGCTGGTCATCTTCGACCCTGATTTTTGACTGGTATCGATTGTGGAGGTCCGACCAGGTCACGACAGGATATTCGACCATCGAGCTTCATTCATTCAGACCTTGAGTGAAGGCCTGCACTGCCTAGCCATTGGAGACCGGAGTTAGTTCCACTCGTTCCACTTGGAAGCGAGATACGAACTCTCGCAGCATTTCGTTCTCCCTCTGCTTGATCTTCAACACATCAGATTTCCTTGTTGCTACTTTGATGGAACCGACATGTGCCTGTATGTAGGAGTCTTCCAGCACGACAAATGATTCTATGGAGTTAGGAGCTAGGTTGTGATACCACATCATGGCCCCCTTCAAGAGATTTTCCCCGAACTTCTTTAGTAAGACAGACTCGATCTCGTCGTCCTTTATGTCATTACCCTTCACTGCGTAAGTGTATGTAGTAACGTGCTCATTGGGGTTTGAGGTCCCGTTGTATTTTGGGAGTTCTGGCATTCTGAACTTCTTTGGAATGGGTTTCGGGGCCACTTTGTAAGGGAACGACCTTTGTATGAACTTCTTCGAATCCACACCTTTCAGGACCGGCGGTGCGCCCTGAATTTGGTCGACCCTGGAATTTTAGGTCTCGACCTTCCTGTTGTTGGCCTCTATCTTTTTCTCACCCGATTCGGTCCTTCTGGTGAGATCCCCGAGCATTTTTACGATGACGAGATTGGCTATCGACCCGTTATTGCTTGATCTCTCCGGTACCTGTTCGACTGGGGGAGCTGTCCCCGGTGCTGCCGTGCTAGGAGTTTTCTGGTGACTTTGCAACTGAGAAATAGCGAACTGTTATGCCTGCAACATTTCAAAAATAACATGAAGGCTAACCTCCCGTTCTTCCCCAATTGGGGTTTTCAGAGCTTCTTGTTGGTCCCCTTGGTGCACACTCATATTGGTGTGCGAGCTGATGTCGACCTGTTGGGCGTCGCGTGAGACTGCATCCACAGGGATTGGTTCCGGTGCATTCCCAGGGTTTTGTGGTGGCACAGCAACACCTGGAACACCCACACCGTTTTCTCCGTAATCCTCAAGATTGTTGTTTTCACCTCCATTCACCGAGTTAGACATTTCGACCTGAAATCGAAGATCATGGACAAGATAAAGCATGAAAGATAACTTGTGTTATGTAGTATAACCAGTAAGAAAAAAATCACTATTATTTTTAGCCCCATGGTGGGTGCCAATCTGTTTACCGTTACAATGGCAACGACAATTAAATTTGTTGATGGGACTCTAAAAATACGTGATCTATTTTTATGCTAGTTGGTAAGTAGTTGATGCTATGTGTATGAGACTTAGAAACAAAATAAGAGTTAAGGATAGAGTGATAACCGAACCGATGGGCTGTCGGGGCCTCGAGGTGGTCGATTCAGAAGCTCGACAGTGAGCTATCGAGGGTGATCTGGGTAGGGCTAACAGTTATAACAAAATCAACGGAGGCTCTTTATGGCCAATGATAAGCAATAAATGATGAACAATAATGAAGAATAACAAAGATAATAAATGAAAGCAATATATCAAGAGAATATGTTAGAGAGCAAAGAGAATGTTCTTGTATATTTCATGTGGAGCAACTAAAACTGAGAGCTACAAAGTGTCAAAGATGCCCTTTATATAAGAGGGGGAATCCCAACATAGGACAAATGCATTAATTACAAATATATTGGCGGGTACAGCCATTTGATGCCTTGATTCGCTTTTTCGCATAGACCACTAGGCCTAGCCGGCTATGCGCACGTGCCTTGGGAACATCACATTTCTGGGATTACCATGATCATTGTTGCCCCAAGGTCGAGTGTCGACGACCCTCGAGGGAAGATACTCGGTCGTGGCCCCGAGCATTCGAGGTGATCTTCCGAAGTGCCTTAATGGCGAGAAATTGGACCCTCCGATTTCACTGTATATACATGGCAATTACAACTCGGAGTGGGAAAGTACTTCAAGGAGAGAATGAACAAGTGGTCGAAGTGGAAGATTCCGAACAAGAAGTTGAGGCACAAGTTGAAGTGCCAATTTTTGTTGAACTAAAAAGGTCCTGGAAGAGTTGAAATTTCAAGAAGTGAACCGGGAAGAGGTTAAGGAAAAGGTGAAAGAGACGCCAAAAACTCTAGAACCAATTCCTAGACGTCCTCCTCCTTTCCCTCAAAAACTTGCTTGGAAGGTTGATGATGGAAAACTCAAGAAGTTATATGACATTATCAAGCAATTATCGGTAAATATTCCATTTGAGGAAGCATTTCAAGAGATTTCTGGTTTTGCTAAGTATTTTAAAGACTTGATCACCAAGAAGAAAACCACCAAGAATGAAGTGGTGAATGTGACTCACAGGGTTAGTTCCATCATTGCAACAACTACCGTTCAAAAGAAAGAAGACCCGGGAGATTTCCATTCCATGCACTATTGGGCCGCGCGATTTTGCAAGAGCTCTTTGTGATAATGGGGTTGGCATCAACTTAATGCATCTTGATATTTACGAGCAAGCTAGGTTAGGTATGCCGAGTCCTACAAGTATGAGGTTGCAAATGGACGATCGTAAATAAAGAGACCGTTGGGAATTGCGGATGATGTGCTTGTGAAAGTGTGAAAGTTCCTCCTCCCAGCCAACTTTGTAATCCTTGATTGTTCTGTTGACAAAGAGATCCCTATCATCTTGGGAAGACCATTTCTTGCTACCGGAAGAGCACTTATAGATTCAGAACGAAATGAGATCAAGTTCTGAGTCAATGATGAATAGGTCACATTCCAAGCGAGCAAGGGTATGAAGTGTCCAAATGCATATGAAATCATCCCAGTCATTGATGTTGTTGATGAGCTAGAAGACGTAATTGAGATGAAGATAAAAGAATAATGCCTTGGTGAAGCATTGGCGGGTATTTTGGTAAATTTTGATGGTGAAGATATGGAGGGGTACGTGGAATCAGTGAATGCATTAGAAGGACTTGGGTCCTACATTTATGGTCCAAAGAAACTTTCTCTTGACTTAGAGAATAGAGTCACTCCTCCCGCCAAGCCTTCAATTATTGAACCGCCGCAACTTGAACTCAAGCCACTTCCACCGCACTTAAGGTATAAATTACTTGGCTATAATGACACTCTACCAATAATTGTTTCTTCTTTGTTGAATGATGTGCAGGTAGAACAACTGTTGAATGTCTTGAGGGAGCATAGGCAAGCTATTGGGTGGAAAATAGCGGACATCCAAGGGATTCCGACAGGAATTTGTGAACACAATATACAATTGGAGCAAGAGAGCAAACCAAGTGTGGAGCATTAAAGAAGTTTAAATCCTTCCATGCAAGAGGAGGTAAAGAAAGAAATCATCAAATGGTTAGATGCTGTGGTGGTTTAGCCCATTGTCGATCGCTCTTGGGTGAGTCCGGTGCAATGTGTGCCAAAGAAAGGAGGCATGATCGTGATTCAAAATGACAAAAATGAGCTCATCCCAACGAGAACAGTGACCGGATGGAGGGTTTACATGGATTACCGAAAGCTAAATAGTGCGACTTGCAAAGAACATTTCCCTATGCCTTTTATTGATCAAATGCTTGATCGGCTAGTGGGAAGGTCATTCTATTGCTTCTTGGATGGATACTCCGACAATAATCAAATCAACATCGCTTTGGAGGATCAAGAGAAGACAACATTCATATGCCTATATGGGACTTTTGTTTTTAACCGGATGCCAATTGGGCTATGCAACATTCCGGCTACTTTCCAACGGTGCATGATGTTAATCATCTCGGACATGGTGGAAGGTTTCTTAGAGGTGTTTATGGATGACTTCTCTGTAGTTGGTGATTCCTTTGAGCATTGTCGTGACAACCTTAGACAAGTGCTTAAAAGATGTGAAGAATCAAACCTTGTGCTAAACTGGGAGAAATGCCACTTCATGGTGGACGAGGGCATTGTTTTGGGCCACAAAATTTCCAAACAAGGCATAGAGGTTGACCGGGAAAAGATCGAGATCATTTCCAAGATTCCTCCACCTACTTCAGTAAAAGGTGTCTGAAGCTTTTTGGGGCACGCCAGCTTCTATAAGAGTTTTATAAAGGACTTCTCCAAAATTACAAATCCCATGTGCAAACTCCTTGAAAAAGATGCAATGTTCGTATTTGATGTGAAGTGCCCCAAGGCTTTTTAGGAATTGAAAGAAAAGCTCACCACGGCGCCTATTATTGTCACACCAGATTGGTCTCTTCCATTTGAACTCATGTGTGACGCTAGTGGTGTAGCTATTAGGGCGGTGCTTGGTCAACGTCATAACAAGATCCTTCAAGCAAGACACTTAATGACGCTCAAATGAATTACAATGTGATTGAGCAAGAACTTCTCGCCATTGTCTATGCTTTTGAAAAGTTTTGGGCTTATTTGTTGGGGTCCAAAACCGATCATGCTTCTCTTCGTTATCTTATAGCGAAGAAGGATGCCAAGTTTGTTTACCTTGAAAATGGTAATTACAATTAGAATTGATATTGTGGTTCTAAAAATACGTGATTTATTTTTATGCTAGTTGTTAGGCAATAGATGCTAAAAATGAGTTAGTAAAATGAGATAAGAGTTTGAAGATAGTATGTTATTTAAAGCGAGTAGTCGTGAATCGGGGTCTAGAGCTAGCCTATGTGGGGCCTCGAGGTCGAGCTAGACGGGCCTAGCTGGGAATGATCGATACGGACTAACAGTTCTAAGAGCTTTGATGAGGGCTCTTTATGATCAATAACGAGCAATAAATGAAAAACAATCAATAGAATGCAATAAATGCACGCAATAAAATCAAGGGAGAATATGTTTAAATTAGAGAGCAGAGAATGTTCTTGTTCTTGTATTGAATATCATGTGTGTAAAAAATGACAAGGATCCCCTTTATATAGGAGGTGGAATGCCAACATAGTACATATGCTTTATTAAAAAGATACGCAGCTGGTACAACTATTTAATGTCACGGTACGGACTTGTACGACTCTAATGGACTTGGTCAGCTTTAACCACGTGCCTTTTGAGAATTTACCACTTGTATAAGATAACCACCGATTTGTGCTGCCCCGAGGTTGAGCATTGAGAACCCTCGGGGTTGAACCTCGAGCTATGCTTTGAGGCTTCTGAAAACAGGCCGTGAAATGCCATAATGATCATAAAATCGGACTCCCCTATTTTAGCCGTATACAGTTAGTCCCCGCATTTCTTAGAGTGAAATACTAAGAAACGGTCTTGAATTTTTGCCTCCTGGCTACTCCCATTATAACATCAGCCCATTAGAGCATTAAATGCCATGACTCCAAGGCTGCACAGAGGTTGCTGTCAACACGATAATTGAGAAGCCCACAAACAACTATTGACTCGACTCTTCCGCTTCCCAAACATTGCCTAAATGGCTTCTATAAATACTTCAATTTGTGTTGCCATTCACACTGCTACAACATCTTCAAGTTTTAGGCTATGTTCACAACATTCTGCATTCATCTTCTTTTCGTGTTTGTTTCTTCATCTTCTTTCTTTGAAATATTTTTTATAGTTATGGCTAGAACATCTAGAACGTTACCTCAGAAAGAAGGCGCCACTTCTTCGTCACGCCCGTCCAGGGGCATGCCAAAAGTACCTCCAACTATCGAGCAATGTACCCCTGGCGAATATGATATGGTCTCTAATTTTTCCATCAAAAATACCCATTCTACACCCGGCCAATGCGAGCCCGTGTCTCGGTACATCAGCGTGGTGACCAACACGAAGAGGGTAAAGGAAGACTGCCGATAGGGCGAGGCTGTGCAAGTAGAGATCCCCAATCCTGAGGAAAGCATAGTAGACCATTCCTCAGAGTATATACATACCCATTCACTCTAGGTCCCGTAGATCCTTCTTCCCCGAAGATAGATCTTATGATTCTTGACTTTTGTCGTGAGTACTCGGTCAAATATATCCTTATTTTTGGAGGATCATTCGCATGCTACGATATTTCTCCAACCAGTTCGAGGGAATGACCTTTACCCTCGATCACTTGGTTGGATTGTACAACCATCATCTCTTCCGGGGTTTGATCAAGCTTCATCCTCGATCCGTGAAGACGTTCTTTTCGAGCATCGATGAGGAGAAGGACCGGGGGTGGATGAGCCGGTTTTTCAGAGTAAGGACATTAGACATCATCTCGGCTGATAGGATGCCATTCCCGGAGGAATGGAACATGAAGCGTAAGTGTACCTACCTCGAGCACGTTTTATTGCCCCTTCTTTCCCATCTGAAATGTTTTTCTCTTGATTATGCAGCCACCGTTTAGTACCCCAGCACGGTTCAGAACCTTTCAAGGTGGATCATACAATCAGACTTTGCTTTTCCTTACAACAAACGTGCTTGGCGTGATTTGGCCAGAACGCGGTGGCAGGCCAAGAACCACGATATGCTTTTTACCGCAATCTTTACCAGGTTCCTTAAGAGTATTATTTGTGGTGGTGAGTTTGATACATCACGCTTATGTAGGCCTCGGGGAGGGCGTGTCGATGAGATCGTCTCCCTATGGTGAAGAGGGGACCTTCGAAACCCGGCAAGGGTAACAAAAAGGAAGAAGGAGGCATTGGCCGAGTCTCCCAAATCAGGAAAACCCAAAGTTCGCAGGCCTCGGACCGACGCCAAGATCTCGACTTCGGCTGCTGTGGCAAGTCCCCATACTAAAGACAAAGGTCATGATAATGATGATCACCCTTTGCTACAAAGGGCAAAATAAGGTGCGGATGCTCCACAAGATGTTGGGCGCAAGGTCGCCGAGTCGGGGATGGTCGATGTGTACCTAACCCGTGCTGAGGAGACCCTCAAAGAGGGTTCGGGCGCAGTCCCCAAGCTTCAAGTCGGACATGGTACAGTCCACACTAATGAAGCCTGGGCTGGCGATTCCGGAGGGCCTGAACACGAAGTTTCTCGGGGTTGAGATAAAACCCTTATAGAAATTGATGCCCTGGGTGGCTTTGAATTGGGCCCTTTGTTTTCACCGAGGTAAATTAGGGATGCCCAGGACCCAGGTACCGCCGGTATCCTTTTATGGTGAGGAAGATATGCTCAAGGAGTACTTCGTTGGTGTCGACAAGGACGCAAACCTCGATGCTCCTGTTGCTCTCAAGGAGGCTGAGAAGCTTCAAAACCAGGTGATACTCTTGACATACCGATTGCGCTTCAAATTTTTACCCTTGCCTTTCTAAATTTTTCTGTTTTTGTTGTAGGCCCAGAAATAGTATGACCACGCCTTCTCTAAGCTTCAAGATGAGCTTTCATGCTGTGGAAAGGAGCTCGAGAAGCTCGCCTCGGAGCTAAAGGAGTCGAAGTCCTCCTCTGCCCGAAAGGGGGACTAGTTGAGCGGGTTTCGGGCGAGTTTTGAGGGAGTGCGCCAGGAAAGGGCTGGCCCAGGTAACACGACATCCATGAACTCATCTTTTTATTCTTATAACTTAATGCTCACTATTTGGATTCGTCTTTGCAGATTGGGCAAAGGGATGCCCTGGTGGGGCGACTTCAGGAAGAGGTTGCAACCAAGGATTCGGAGATCCTCGAGCTTAAGAGGTAGTATGAGACTGTGACCTCGGAAAGAGATCTTTTACGGGCGGAGTTGGAATCGAACTAGGATCTTCTCCGAAGTGCTCAGAAGGAGGCTGCTGCTCTATACGTGGCCAAGTCTGAGGCCGATGAAAATGCATCTTCATACAGGAAAGATACTGCCACCGTAAATGATCGAGCCAGAGAGATATCCGAGAAGGCCGAGCAAAAGCTGACTCGAGCCATTGCTCATGCTCATTTTTCAAGCTAGGAGGCAGGCTCTCGAGGAAGCAAGTGCCAAAGGTGCCGATCTCTTAGTTGAGATTGAGGAAGCCCAAACCTTGGAGGAAGAATCAGCACTTTTGGCCACATCGGACGAGGGTTCCGGAGATGATCCAGACAGCAGTGAGGGTGAAGAATAGACTCACGTTATCTTCCCCTTTTCTTTTTTATATATGGATTTCTCGGGGGGAAGGTCTTTGTTAAGACACCCCTTGTAAATATATCTTTGGAAATGTAAAATGATTCTTCTGCTTCAAGTCTTCGAATTTTATATTTTAGCGTTTATATGAAGTTAGCCTTTGAATTTTGATGTTCGCTCTTCGCAGCCCATACTCGGAGTAATAGGGACCCTTGAGATCGTGCACCATCTCGATATTAGGTCGATAGCTTTTTTAGAGTCGATGCTTGTAATAACAGAGATCCTCAGGATCTCAATGGCTCCTGAGCGTTGTATCACAGTGTCATTCATATGACAGGATTTGCGAAGTACCGGGGTGGTCCCACGGGCACACTTCCCCAAAAGTAGCACTGACATGGTCAGAATTAATTGGCTTTCACAATAGGCGAACAATAGCCGCTTGCTCTATATATGTATTTGCTTTCTTCTTATCTGAGGATTCCACGACTTTATGTAACTATCCCTTTTATAAAGCTCTTCTTCCTTGTGCCAGTTCTCTTACCATTTCAATTCAAAGCTTTCGGCCAAGTTTTTATCTTCCTTCTCTTATTTTATCATAGCCATGGCTGCCACGTCCAAGTCCTTTCACCAAGGAGGGGAGAGTTCCGCCTCTGTTTCGCATTCGGTCGGTGGTACACCACTGGTGTTCGATGAGCTAACTTCGAGGTGCTTTGTCTCAAGGAGGGACTTCACATTAGAGAGACCTTCCAATGTTCAGGGCCATTGGGAGCAGGCATTTGAGGTTCATCTCATCAATAGGGGAGGAACACCTTGAAGTAGTCAGGAAAGACTACGGATAGGGAGAAAAGGCGGTACTGCAGGTACCTTCCCCGGAAGAGATCATCATGGCCCATTTTGAGGGGTTTTTGAACGTATACACGTACCTTTTTACATTGGTCCCTCTCGATAGGGCCGTGCTCGAGTTGTGTAGAAGATATCAGGTTACCCTACCACAGGTTCACCCGTCGTTTTGGAGGATAGTGTTGATGATAATGCACTTTGTAGATAAAGCCAGGCTCGAGTTCACCCTCAGCCATCTTATTAGATTGTACTGGCCCTTGTATTACCAAGGCCTGATTACGCTGTGACATCGATCCACCCGGCCCTTTGTTTCCAGTAATGAAGAAGATGGGGACTGAGGGTGGATAAGTCGATTCGTCCAAGTGCGGAATATCGATATTATCCCCGCAAAGTTCCTGCCATTTCCCAAAAAATGAAATTCCACACGTGAGTTGTACACTTGTGTTCTTATTATTTTTATCTATGGTGGAGGCGGGCTCCGTAAAGATGTTTTCCTTCTCTTTTCTTCGGTAATCCCGTCGTTGCCATACGAGGTTCCCGACCTGGAGGATTGGTCTCGGAAATTGGCAGCTTGCTCGACCTACGATGAGCGTAAGTGGAGAGATCTCTCTAAGGGTAGATGTGTGGCAAAACACCATGGTACGTGCTGTGTGGTTCGTTTTCTTTTAAACGTACTTTCTTTTATGTGTCTTAACTCTGTGACCGCAGGAGTTGGAGAATCTCTTGAGATGAGACCGTGCCCCCTTAGAGAGGAGGAAGGATCGTCGGCTTTGGGGCCGAAAAAAGATAACAGACGGAAGGAATCCTCGAAGGACGAGGGTGCTCATAGCAAGGCAAGCCCTGCTCGGAGGCTCAACGAAGATGCATCAGTTGAGCCTGCAGCACTCGAGGCTTCTAGCCTCGGAAAAATGGTTCCTCCTTTGCCGCCGTCTTTTTCTCCCGTCGAAGGTACTTCGAGGGATAAAGATTTTCTGCCGCCTTCTTCTTCTCCCGCCAAGGGTACTTCGAGGGAAATTTGAGGCCAGGGGCCACCTAAATCAAGGGTGCCGAGCGTTCATATTTCCATTGGGAGTGGTTCTACTAGGGCCGATGAGACCAGGACAGTACATGTGCGCCTAACTTTTCAGGAGGCTCACTGGCTCTGTACTGTGGTGAGTTTTGGTCGATTGTATTGGCTTTTCAGTTTTGCACTTTAATTTTCTCATTGAGCTTCCTTTTCATAGGCCTTTGACAAGCTCAAGTCTGAGCGGCTCCGTTGTGAAGATAGGTTGCGAAAAGCCTTGGACAGGAAGAAATCCCTCATGCTTCTTTGTGACAAAAGGGCAAAGGAGTTGGTATACTTGCGGTACAAGGCGATTCAAAGTCGGAACTACGGAAGTTACCTCGAGAGACAGGTAACCTTTGTTTCGAGGGGATACATGTTTCCTCTTCTACCCTTGGAGATTAATATTTTGATACTTCAATTGCAAAGAAGAACGGAGGACCTGGAACGCCTGTGGGGTGAAGTTGGTCAGGCCAAGTATGAGTGTAATGAGCTAAAGGCTCAGGCCGGTGCCCAAGTTGCAGCCGAGAAGAATGCTTTGGCCAAGGCTTATGCCCACGAGGTACAACTCCGAAATGCTCGTGAAAACAGCTCGGTCAAGACAAGCATGATTGCGAGGCTCGAGTCTTACCTTTTGAAGATGAAGGCCGAGGTCGTGGAAGCCCGGGCTGAAGCTGAAGAGATTTGAGCTAAGGCTGACAAGAAAGTGGCCGTCTATTTAAAAAACATTATCGATGCCCGGGCTGAGTTTTGATGGCCTTCCAATCGGGAGAGCAGAAGTAATGAATATGCCCGGTGCAGATCCCGGAGGGAAACCCTCGAGGAGATCCATGCAAGGGGCTTCGATCTCTCGGAAGAGATAGAGCAGGCCAAGGATGATGAATATGATGCCAAGTTCCTCGTATCCGATACAGCAGATAATGAAGAGGAGGCCGATGGCGCCGCAGTCCCTGAGGGGAAAGTAGACTAGGCCTTTTCTTTTTGATTCTTTGTACAGTGTTCTTAGCGAACTTTGTGAACGAAGCTTCATATATCTCACATATACTTATAAAAGGAAGCCTTTCGATTTCATCTTTCATGCATTTCCCTTTGCTTGTGTATGTCTTTCTTTGTTTTGAGCTTAGACGTTTGTCGATAATTATCCATGTGAACTGTACTTCGAGGAATAACCCTTAGGTTTACAAATCGGCACTGAGGCTTGTGGGCTGGCCCGTAGGCTCTTATGCATTAGCTCGTACGACCCCTGATATAGGTTGGCACTTAGGCTCTTACGCATTGGGTCGGTATGACCTCTAACATAACATAGGCTGGCGCTTAGGCTCTTATGCGTTGGCTCAGTACGACCTTTAATATAGGCTGGCGCTTGGGCTCTTACGCGTTAGGTTGGTACGACCTCTAATATAGGATTTAGTTTTCCCTTGTTAAAGACTTTTTCAAGTTTTTGTGTTCGCCCGACTCTTCGACGGTTCGATAAGAACCTCGATTGTGAGTTGTTATGTAGCAATGAATGAGCACCTCGGGAGGTTTCGCTCGGTGGCTGAATTGTTTCGAAGCCTGTTGTTTGGAGCTGACATGATTGAAGCTCTTTTGCTTATGCCGAGGGTAGCCTGATTATCCAGTTCTTTTAGAAGTATTTTTGAAGTAATTTGAAGTCTTGTGATTTTATGGCGACGGTCGGGCGCCCCCGAGTCGCATTAGTTTGGCCGGAGCATTATGACCGTAGTCTTTGTGTTTGGCCGTAGCCTTTTAGTCCCCGAGTGAAGTAGCTTCGGCGTCTATATCTAGGGTATGCCTTTTTAGGGGTCTTACAAGTTCGAATATATAGCCTTAACATTAAGATCAAGATTATGCCTTTTGTAAGGTCTTATAAATTAGAACATGCCTTACTTGAGGTCTTACAGATATGTTACTTGGCACAAGTATAATTCATGACTTGCTTGAGGTCTTACAAATTTGGTATTGCCATATGGAGGTCTTATGAGCGCGAGGTTTCCCGCACTGGGCCCTATGGCCTCGAGTTTTGACAGCTCGATGGGCGACAGTCGGCGATAGTCCCCGAGACATCAAGCGCTTTTTTGGGCTCTGGAGCTGTTCTTTGTAAACATTGATGTTGCCTCGTTGAGGGCTTACAAGTTTGAAACTTGCGACCCGGAGGTCTTACCGCTTTAAGTTCTTTGAAGCGCAAAGCATTTTTGGTGGTAAAAGATACTCCTTTAATTACTTGGTACAAGTATACATGTTTTCGTCTTCAAGGGTTCAATTATTCTATGTGGACACGGTTCATTCAACCGTTAGTCCCGATACATCATTTTCCTATCGAGACCCTTTTTGGCTCATCTTGATTTCTTCGAGGGGGTGATCTCCCAGAGGGATGCCCCCCAGTATTCGAGGTTGATTGAAAAGAAGCCTTTAATACTCGTTAAGCTCTCCTTGGGTAACATATAGATGTTTCCTCGTTAAAAACCTTGCCGGTAAAACCCTCATTGGGGTAAAATCCGATCGAAGGAAAAGAGTGCAACGCATGCTTTAAAACCTAAGGTCTTCAAGCTGGAAAGTGCTTCGATTGTTCTAACTGGACTCCTACACGTAGGTTAGTGTAAAATGTAATTAAAAAGAGAGACGGTTATACCTCAGTGGAGATGGTGCTTCAAGCGTCGATATGCTTCAACCGCTTGCTCCGGGGACGCAGTACGGTCCTTTGCTCATTTATTCGGGTGCAGCCGAGAATGTAGCTTGTGATTGGTATTTCACTATTTTTTTATCCTTTGGCTCCTTTGATGTTGGAGGCGTCGATGTCGGTGCTATGTCGTGCGAACATCTCTCTCGCTGCATGCTGCTCCCCGTATACAATTTTTATCCCATCCATTGTTGGAAACTTCATCATCTGATGAAATGTTGATGGTGCCGCTCTCATGCAGTGTATCCATTGTCTTCCGAGCAAGGCATTGTACCTCATGTCTCCTTCGATGACATGAAATTTGACCTTTTGGGTTGTGCCTACCATGTTGATCGGGAGGGTGATTTTCCCATTTGTTGTCTCGCTCTTCATCTTGAATCCATTGAGGACTTGAGAGGCGGGTATGATCTGGTCAAGCAGTCCGAGCTGCTCCACCATGCTCGACCTGATAATGTTGGCCGAGCTACCTGGATCCACAAGCACACGCTTAATTTGAAATGTATTTAAAAGAAAGGAAATTACCAATGCATCATTATAAGGCTGAGACAGGGTGTTGATGTCCTCATCGCTGAATGTGAGAGCGTCCTCGGGTATGTAACCTCGAGTTTGCTTCTCCCTGGTGAATGGATATTTTTGTTCTTTTGACAATGGGTTCCTGCGGGATGTCGATTCCTCCAACGATCATGTGAATGACATGTTGTGGCTTATCTGTTTCATTTTTCCTGTTTGCTTCTCTTTCCGAAATTGATTCTTGGCTCGGTCATTGAGGAACTCTTGGAGGTTCCCTTTGTTGATTAGTCGGGCTACTTCTTCTCGGAGCTGTCTGCAATCTTCGCTCCTATGACCGTGTGTGCCATGAAATTGGCATACCAAGTTGGGGTTCCTTTGCGACGGATCTGATAATGCAGGTTTTGGCCACCCGGTGTCTCTGATTTTACCGGTGGCTTGTACGATGGCTGAAACATCAGTGTTGAAGTTATAATCAGACAATCAGGGTGCCTCCGTCGGTCCTGTATGTCTGTTGAATCTGGCTCTACTCACGAGTCCCTGAGGATTCTGACCTTGACCTGTCCTTCGGTCATTTTGGGGTATGTTATACCTTAGGGCGTTTCTTCGATCTTCAGTGCATGGTTGATACCTTTCCTTGTTTGGCCTTGATTTATTTTCCAAGAGCTTGCTAGGATATACTGAGCCCGAGGGGGCTCCTAGTTCGTCGTTCTCAACCCTAATCTTTGATTGATATCGGTTGTGGACATCCGACCAAGTCACAGCAGGATATTCAACCAAGTTCTACTTCAGCTGCTTCGAAGCCACCGAGCTTCGTTTGTTCAAACCTTGGGTGAAGGACTGCACTGCCCAGTCATCAGAGACTGGTGGTAATTCCATTCGCTCCATTTGAAAGTGAGATACAAACTCCCGTAGCATCTCATTTTCCCTCTGTTTGATTTTGAAGATGTCGGATTTCCTTATAGAAACTTTCATGGAACAGCATGTGCCTTTATAAAAGAATCTACCAGCATGGCAAACGAATCTATCGAATTTGGGGCTAGGTTGTGATACCACATCATGGCCCAATTTGAAAGTGCTTCTCCAAAATTTTTTAGCATGACGGATTCAATCTCGTCGTCCTTCAGGTCGTTGCCCTTCACCGTACAGTGTAAGCAGTGACATGCTCGTTGGGGTCCAAAGTTTCGTTGTACTTTGGAAGATCGGGCATTCTGAATTTCTTCGGGATGGGCTTTGGAGCAGCATTTTGCGGGAATGGCTTTTCTACGAATTTCATAGAATCTATACCCTTCAAATCGAGGGTGCGCCCGAAATTTGATCGACCCTTGAATTGTAGGTCTCCACCTTTTTGTCATTGGCTTCTATCTTCTTTTAGCCTGATTCAATCCTCTTTGTGAGGTCCTCGATCATCTTTATGATAGCGGGGTCGGCTGCTGACCCGTTGTTGCTTGATCTTTCTTTTACCTGTTTGGCTCGATGAGCCGTTTCTGGTGCTGCTGTACTTGGAGTTTTTTGGTGGCTTTACAGTTGAGCAATCGCCAACTGCTGTGCTTATAACATCTCAAATATGACGTGAAGGCTAACCTATTGCTCCTTCCGAGCCGGGGTTTTTTGAGCATCTTGTTGGTTTTCTTGGCGTATACTCCTATTAGTGTAGGAGCTTATATCGACGTGTTGGGCGTTGTGTGAGACCACATCCACGGGAATTGGTTCTGGTGCATCCTCAGGGTTTCACGGTGGTACACCGATACCTGGAACAGCTACACCATTCTCTCCATGGTCCTCAAGACCATTGTTTTGATGTGAATTTACTGAGTTAGACATTTTGACCTGAAATCAAAGATTCTTGGACAAGAAAAAGTGTGAAGGATAACTTGCGTTATTTAGTAAACCAACACGAAAACAATCACTATTATTTTTAGCCCCGCGGTGGGCGCTAAACTATTTACCTTGAAAATAGTAATTACAATTAGATTTGATTTTGTGGTTCAAAATACGTGATTTATTTTTATGCTAGTTTTTAGGCAATACATGCTAAAAATGAGTTAGTAAAATGAGATAAGAGTTTGAATATAGTATGTTATGCAAACCGAGAAGCCGAGAATCGGGGTCTCGAGCTAGCCTAAGTGGGGCCTCGAGGTTGACCTAGACGGGCCTAGATGGGAATGATCGGTAAGGACTAAAAATTCTAAGAGCTTTGATGAGGGCTCTTTATGATCAATAACAAGCAATAAATGAAAAACAATCAACAGAACGCAATAAATGTAAGTAGTAAAATCATGGGAGAATATTTTTAAGTTAGAGAGAAGAGAATGTTCTTGTTCTTGTATTGAATATCATGTGTGCAAAAAATTACAAGGGTCCCCTTTATATAGGAGGGGCAATCCCAACATAGTACATATGCATTTATTACAAAGATACGGAGCTGGTACATATATTTAATGTCACGGTACAGACTTGTACTATTCTTATAGACCTGGTAAGCTTTAACCATGTGCCTTTTGACAATTTCCCGCTTGTAAAAGATAACCACCGATTTGTGCTGCCCCGAAGTTGAGCATTGAGAACTCTCGAGGTCGAACCTCGAGCTATGCTTCGAGGCTTCTGAAGACAGGCCGTGAAATGCCATAATGATCATACAATCGGACTCCATGATTTTAGCTGTATACAAACCAAGATTGATTCGGTGGGTCCTTTTGTTGCAAGAGTTTGAATTTGAAGTCAAGTATCAGAAAGGGACAAAAAATCATGTTGCAGATCACCTATCTAGGCTTGAGGAGGTAGGGAGACATAAAGAAGACCTTGAGATCAATGATGCCTTTCTAGATGAGCACATATTGGCATTGTCTAGCACATTCACTACTTGGTATGCCGACATCGCAAACTTCTTGGTTAGTGATCTTATTCCCGATGGATTGGAGACATATCAAAAGAAAAAGGTTTTGCGGGAATATAGGCAATACTACTGGGAGGAACCCTTTTTGTTCCAAATATATGCCAAAAACATCATTTGGCGGTGTGTTCCGGAAGATGAAGTAATGCCAATTTTAAAAGCATGCCATGATTCTCCAGTTGAGGGTCGTCATGGAGGAAACCGAACAGCTGCAAAGGTGCTTGAATGTGGCTACTATTGGCCGTCGATCTACCAAGATGCAAATCAAATAGTCAAGGCATGCGATCAATGTCAAAGATAAGGGGTAATATTCAAAAGACATTAGATGCCTATGAATTTTGTACTGGAGGTCGAGATCTTTGATGTGTGGGGGATAGACTTTATGGGCCCTTTCGCGAGCTCTTATGGCATGACCTACATCTTGGTGGCTGTGGACTGCGTCTCCAAATGGGTCGAGGCAATCGCCTTGCCTAACAATGCAGCAAGGAGTGTGACCGCTTTCTTGAAGAAGAACATATTCACACGGTTTGGTAGACCAAAGGCCATCCCGAGTGATGGTGGTTCTCATTTCTGCAACTAGGCTTTCGCCGTGCTGCTTGAAAAGTATTGTATACGATGAAATCGGAGGGTCCAATTTCTCGTCATCGAGGGACCTCAGGAGATCATCTCGAAGTCGAGTTTCCTCCCTCGAGGTTCATCGACACTCGACCTTGGGACAGTGTTGACCACGGCTATGGTAGAAATGGGGAGTTCCCAAGGCACACAGTTAGGACTAACAAAGTCTAGCGGAGTACCCTAAACCTGAATCAGGTGTCATCTAGTTGTCCCATCTCCACATCTTTATCAATAATGCATTTTGTACTATGTTGGGATTCCCATCATATATAAAGGGGACCCTTGTCATTTTATAAACATCTGTTGCTCCATACTAAATAGACAAGAACATTCTCTCTGCTCTCTAACACATTCTCTAGATATTATTACTTCCATTTATTATCTTCATTATTGTTCATCATTTATGTTACGCCCCGTAATATTACGTCAATATTACGTCCCGCAGTATTATATTACGACAATGTTATGCTCTGCAGTAATATGTTACGATGGTGTTACCCTCTGCAGTAATATATTACGATGGTGTTACGTCCTAGAGTAAATTATTATTATGATGATGTGCCTTGCAGTATTACATTACGGTGATGTCACGCTCTGCAGTATTATGTTACGACAATATTTCACCCAACAACATTACATTACGATAATATTACACTTCACAGTAATAAGTTACGACAATGTTGCATCCTGCAGTATTTTACGTTGAATTTGTCGTAAGGTAATTGACATCAGTCCAAGGAAAAGATTATTTGAGGATTATAAGGATTATGCTATTTCACAAGTGATTAGTAAATTCATGAAGGTGAAGGGGGAGCAAGTCAAAGAAAATGAATTTTGTCCAAGTTTGGTATTTTGGGATAAAATACGGTCCGAGCTAAAATTCCCGATATTTATGGACTAATGCCATACAAGGTACTACATGGCCATACTAGTAAGGTGTACATAGTATGTTTAAAGAGAGTAGTATTTAATTAAGTTGAGATAATTTTTAAATTATACGGGTCATTGATTAATTACCGGGTAAAAGGACATTACCCAGTTAACTAATAAGTGGATAAAAAAACAATAATTTATACCACCTCCCACGTGGCACAAGGCCACTAATTAGGGAGGATGATTCATAATATACATTTATAGGTGTATTCAAGGTAAGTCTTGAGTAAGACTGATAAAGTCTTATCCATTAATCTTGAATGAGACTTGAAAACCAAGAATTTATAAAAAAGCAGACTTCAAACGTTAAAGCCATTGATTCCAAGCCAAATTAAACTCTAACCAAATAAGTCTTATCTTCATTTTCATTTTTAGTTCCAAAACACATGAGAAGATCAGAAACATCTCCTTCTGTAAAGGTTCAAGAAAACGTTAAATACAGAATAGTAATCACTTGGTTTATAGATTTGATTTTTGGTTAAGTTTCAAAGATTGTCTTTGAGAAAAGCGTGAAGGAACAGAACCAAAATTCTTCCAAAAATTCAAATCCAAAACAAGTTCGTTCCAATTTCAAGGAATCCAGGTCCATATTTCGCAGAAGCAGATTCGTTCAAATAATTTCACGAACGGGTATGTTAAGGCCGTCCCTTCTTTCTTTTGGCATAATCCAAATTATACCGAAGAAACGAGCAAATACATAATTTCTATAAATTACTCTATTCGTAGAAATAGTAGGAGTGTCTATATTCTTGATTCCCCATGAAAATTATTATTATCTTCTGTTCATGGGTCTCAGAATAATACGCAGTTGGAAAAGTTTATCCGGAAAGAATATCGAGATTATTATATAGTTTTCATGCATTTCACTCATTTATACATGTGCATTTACCCATTACCAGATGTCGTTATATACGCGTATATATGTAAATATATGTAAATATATGTATATGGGATATGTGAAAAGGTTACGGCGTTATATATGCACCACCACCTGATCACTGGTATATGTTGATGATGTTGCCCACAGTGGCTGAAATATGATTTAAACGGCGTTATGTACTATATATATGTATATATATGTATATGTGATATGGGAAAGGTTATTGTGTTATATACGCACCACCACCTGATCAGCCGGTATACGATGATGATTTTGCCCACGGTGGCCGATATGATATGATAGGATGCCCTCAGAGGCTGGTGATGTTATGAAACATGTACATATGCACGACATGACATTCATATGCATATGCATGACGCTAAAAGTAACTTATGATTTATAAAGTTATTCAGACTTACAGATTGAGTCATGTACTCTATATTCTTCCATGTCTCTTATGTATTTATTTATATGTCTTACATACTCAGTACATTATTCGTACCGATGTCCCTTTTGCCTGGGGACGCTGCGTTTCATGTCCGCAGGTCCCGATAGAGAGGTCGAGATCCCTCCAAGTAGGCTATTAGCTCAGCGGAAGATGTTGGTGTGCTCCATTTGCTTCGGAGTTGCTCGTTTGGTCAGTATGATTTAGACGTGTATTGTTTGGTAAAGCGGGACTCTGTCCCGACCTTTATGACATTTATGTACTCTTAGAGGCTTGTAGACATATGTCATGTACATAAAACATTGTACGGCCTAGTCGGCCTATGTTTTGAGTTTATAAAGGATCATGTTGGCCTATTAGGCTCGTATGTCATGTGTATCTAATGATGTAATAAAAAGATACGTTACATTGGTACTCGGTTGAGTAAGGTACCGGGTGCCCGTCGCGGCCCATCGGTTTGGGTCGTGACAATATATTACTTATTATTGGCCACAAAGAGCCTTCGTTTATTTCATTATAACTGTTAGTCGCTCTTCAACTGCCTTCGATAGCTCCTAGCCGAGTCCACAATCGACCTCGAGGCCGCCGAATGGACAAGCTCGAGGCCCCGATTGTTAACCTATCGGTTTGGTTATCACCTTATTCCTAACTCTTATCTCGTTTCTAAATCTCACACATAGCATCAACTGCTTAACAACTAGCATAAAAATAGATCACATATTTTTAGAGTCCTATAATCAAATTTAATTGTTATTACCATTTTCACGGTAAACAGTTTGGCGCCCACCGTGGGGCTAAAAATAATAGTGATTATTTTCTTGCTAGTTTCTTTACACAACGCATGATATCTTTCACACCTTTTCTTGTCCAAGATCTTAATTTCAGGTCGAAATGCCTAGCTCTGTATATAGAGGTGAAAACAACAATCTTGAGAACCACGGAGAGAACGGTGTGGCTGCTCCAGGTGTGGGTGTGCCACCACAAACCTTGAGAACGCACCAGGACCAATCCCACCGGACGCAGTTTCACGCGACGCCCAACAGGTCGATATAAGCTCACATACCAATAGGAGTGTGCACCAAGGGGATCCACAAGAAGCTCAGAAAACCCCAACAGGGAAGAACGGAAGGTTAGCCTTCATGTTATTTTTGAAATATTGTCGGCACAACAGCTGGCTATTGCTTAGCTGCAAAGTCACCAGAAAACTCCTAGCACAATAGCACCGGGGACAGCTCCCCCGGCCGAACAGGTACCGGAGAGATCAAGCAATAACGGGTCGATGGCTGATCCCGTCATCGTAAAGATGCTCGAGGACCTCTCCAGAAGGATCGAATCGGGCGAGAAAATGATAGAAGCCAACGATAAGAAGGTCGAGACTTACAACTCTAGGGTCGACTAAATTCCAAGAGTGCCCTCGATCTTGAAAGCCGTGGACTCAAAGAAGTTCGTATAAATCCCAGTAGAAGCGGCCCCATAACCCATTCCAAAGAAGTTTAGAATGCCAGATCTTCCAAAGTACAATGGAAGCTCAGACCCTAATGATTGCACCTGTGCAGTAAAGGGCAACGACCTGAGGGACGACGAGATCGAGTCTGTTCTGCTAAAAAAGTTTAGAGAAACACTTTCTAAGGGGGCAATGATGTGGTATCAAAACCTGGCCCCATACTCTATAGACTCATTTGCCATGCTGGCAGATTCCTTCATAAAGGCGCATGCCAGGGCCATCAAGGTGGCCATAAGGAAATCCGAGGTCTTCAAAATCAAGCAAAGAGAGAATGAGATGCTGCGAGAAGTCGTGTCTCGCTTTCAAATGGAACGAATGGAACTACCGCCAGTCTCTGACGACTAGGCAGTGCAGGCCTTCACTCAATGTCTAAATGAACGAAGCTTGGTGGCTTCGAAGCAGCTAAAGCAAAATCCGATTGAATATCCTGTCGTGACTTGGTCGGATGTCCACAACCGATACCAGTCAAAGATCGGGGTCGAGGACAACCAGCTAGGGGCCCCCTCGGGCTTGGTATATCCCAACAAGCTTCCGGCAAAGGAGCCAAAGCCAAACAAAGAAAAATATCAACCATACACCGAAGACAGAAGGAGCGTCCTGAGGCGTAACCCACCTCGCAACATCGAAGGATAGACCGAGGACAGAATCCTCAGGGACTGATCAACAGATAAGATTTCGATAGGAACGCGGGGCCAACTGAGGCACCTCGCTTATCAGAATACAACTTTAACGTCGATGTACTGGACATGTGTTCTCCATAAGTAAAATCAGAGATGCCAGGTGGCCAATGCCTGTACAATCAGATCCTTCACAAAGGAATCATAACATAGTGTGTGAATTTCATAACACGCACGGCCACAGGACCGAGGATTGCCACCATCTCCGAGAAGAAGTAGCCAGACTACTCAACAAAGATCACCTCTGAGAATTTTTACGCGACCGGGCCAAAAATCTGTTCCGGGAAGAGAGGCAGCCAAGAAGAACAAAATGAATGAGCCGCAACATGTCATCCACATGATCTTGGGAGGCATCGATTCCCCACATGAACCCGTGATGAGAAGGATGAAAATATCCATCACTAGAGAAAAGTGAACCGGGGGGTACATACCCGAGGATGCCCTCACATTCGGCGAAGAGGACACTGAGACCTTGTCTCAACCTCATAATGACGCACTGGAAATCTCTTTCCTCGTAAATACATTTCAAATAAAACGTGTACTCGTGGATCCAGGTAGCTCGGCCAACATTATCAGGTCAAGGGTAATAGAGCAGCTCAGACTGCTTGACAAAATCGTGCCCGCCACTTGAGTCCTCAACGTATTCAACATGGCGAGTGAAACAACGAAAGGAGAAATCACCCTTCCGGTCAACGTGGCCGGCACGACCCAAAATGTCAAATTCCATGTCATTGAAGGAGACATGAGGTACAACGCCTTGTTTGGGAGGCCGTGAATACACTGCATGAGAGCATTACCATCCACCCTCCACCAAATGATGAAATTCGCGACTAATGTTGTAATTAAAACTGTCTACGGGGAACAGCATACGGCAAGAGAAATGTTCGTGGTGCACGATGTGGCGCCGGTACCAATACCTCCACCCGCAAAGGAGACAAAGGGTAATCAAACTACATCTTCGGTTAAGTCCGTTTAAACAAAGCAGAGGACCGTACCTCATCCTCATCACAAGCGACTAGAACATAACGGACCTCGAAATGTCACCGGCACATCCCACACTAAGGTATAAGCCTCTCCCTTTCATCTTATATTTCACATTAACCCTTATGCAGGCGCCCGACCGAAGTAGTCAAAACGCTAAAACCAAGCTCAAAGACCTTAAGGTACTAAAGCTTCAATTTCACTCTTTTCCTTCGATCACGTTTTTATCCCAAAGAGGGTTTTTAAAAAGGTTTTTAACAAGGCAACGTCCACACGCTATCTAAGGAGAATCAACAAATATTCAAGGCTTCTTTTGCAACCAACCTCGAATACTGGTGGGCATCCCCCCTGGAAGGTCATCCGCTCGAAATATCGAAGAAACGCCGAATGGGGTCCCAATAGAAAAATGATGTACCGGGCCAAACGATTGAATGAACCGTGTCCATATATCTGGGCCCCCGACGGCGAAAACATGTGTACTTGTACCAAGTACCAAGTAATCGAAGAATAACTATTATCAAAGAATCTCAAACTCTAACAGAAACTCAGTATTTTCGCAAAAATGACTCTGTCGTAAACATCCCGAACACTCGGGGATTGGCATCAACAATTCAACACCTGAACGACCCCCGGGTCGGAACTCCAAACTCATATGCCCTCAACGAGGCAACATCAAAATCATGAAACATCTCCAAAGCCGAAAGTGTCCCAAACACTCGGGGACTAGCCTTAAAATCTCAAAAAATACACGACCTCATGTTCGGAATCTCCAATATCGTAAGCCCTCAATGAGGCAATACCAAATTTAGGAGTAAGGGCTCCCGAGCCAGAATATCCTCGATGACTCGGAAACTAACGCCAATCACCATTCATTAAAAACCCCGAGGCCATAAGACCCCAAGCGGGTAGACTCGGTCTCGTAAGACCTACATAAGGCAGCAACAATATCTGTAAGAACTCGAGCAAGGCATGAACCATATTTGTACCAAGTATCAAAAACTGTAAGACCTCAAGGGCATGTAGAAACGTTAAGACCTTAAAGGCATGAAAACTTTGTAAGACCTTACTAAAGGCATAAACCCGATCTCAAAGTTAAGGCTATATATCGAACTTGTAAGACCCCTAAAAGGCATACACTCGATATAGATCCCGAAACTACTTCACTCGGGATTAAAAATGGCTCCAGCCAAGCATAAATGACTACGTTCATAAGGCTGTACCAGCCCAACTAATGCGACTCGTGGACGCCCGACCGTCGCTAATAAATCACAGGCCTTCAAATGCTTCGAATCTACTTTGAAAGGAACCAGTTAAACAGGCTACCCTCGATATAGGCAAAAGAGCTTCGACCATGTCAGCTCCAAATCACAGGCTTTGAGATACTGAGGCTCCGAGCCAAACCTCCCAAGGTGCTCGATCATCGCCACATAAAGACTCGTAATTGAGGTTTTATCGAACCGTCGAAGAGTCAGGCAAAAATTGTTTCAAAAAGTCCTTAACGAGAAAAAAATAAAGCTAATAAAAGGTCGCTTCGACCCAAGGCGTAAGAGCCATTGCCACAGCCTACACAAAAGGTCGTTTCGACCCAAGGCGTAAGAGCCATTGTCGCCAGCCCACACAAAAGGTCGCTTCGACCCAAGGCGTAAGAGCCATTGGCGCCAGCCCGCACAAAAGGCCGTTTCGACCCAAGGTATAAGAGCCATTGTCGCCAGCCTGCACTAATACAAAACTTGAGGGTCGAATGAGCTCGAGTCAAAACCCGATTCGGAGACTGAACCCAAAACAGTTAACTAAAAATGCCCAAGAGCAAAAAGTGCGTAAGAGCATACGGGCCAGCCTAGTGAGCATCGGGACCACACATAAAAGGTCGAATCGACCAAGCTTGTAAGAGCCTACGGGCCAGCCTAATGAGCCTCACAGCCACACATAAAAGGACGCATCGACCAAACGCGTAAGAGCCTATGGGCCAGCCTATTGAGCTTCAGGGCCACACATAAAAGGTCGCATTGACCAAATGTGTAAGAGCCTACGGGCCAGCCTAGTGATCCCCAGGGCCATATCACGAATCTAAGGATTCCTACCAACTCAGAGACCAATTGATCTGGCTAAATTCTAGAAACCCAGAAGATACAAGATCACGAGGTTTCCCCTTTATACGTACATGCAATATAATATAAGCTCCATTTACATCATACTGTGAAAATACTATACACAGAGATAGAGAAGGAAATAAACGTCCCCCTTGGGGACTATGGCCTGACGGCCTCATCTTTACTTTCTTCGATGTCGGACAGAAGTAACCGAGCATCATGCCCGTCCGCCCTCGTTCGCGCTAACTCATTCGAGAGGGGAAAACCCCTAGCACGGATCTCCTCGCGAATATTTCTTTGATACTTGCAACGAGCATATTCTTTGATCCTCTCTTCGCGATCGAGGATCCTTCTTAGGTCACCTTGAGCATCGATAGCATCCTTTAAATAGATTGCCATCTCCTGGTCAGCCTTAGTTCGGCTCATTACGGCTTTAGCCCGGGCATCAACAATCTCAATCCTGACCTTCGAAAGCTCGAACTAGAGCTTCGTAATCACATCCGTTTGAACCAAAGCATTATCGCGAGCTAAGTGGAGTTGAGCCTCAAAGGTGGGAACTTTAGCCAGAGCACCCTTCCCCTCTAAAGCCTGAACCTCCGCCTGAGTTCTTAGTTCATCATGTTCACGCTTGGATTGGCCAGCTTCATCCTGAAGACGTTCTAGGGCCTCCATCTTTTTCTGCAACTGAGATAAACGAAGTGTTAGCCACAGAAGCTAGAAGGAGGAACACACACTCACCCGAGACAGAAAAATACCTACTCCTTCAAGTAACTCTCATAACTCAAGCTCGGGCTCACCTCATACCGCAAGTGCGCCAGCTCGACTTCCTTTTCGTTGCAAAGGAGCCTAAGGGATCTCTCCTCATCCAGAGCTTTCCGCAGCCTGGCTTCACGGCGAAGCAGCCCGGACTTAAGCTTGTCGAAGGCCTGCAAAGAAAAACCAGATAAGGAAGGGAAGACATAAAACTCAAAAGGTGTATGTCGAAACTTACCACGAAGTGAAGCCGCTGGGCTTCCTCGAAAGCCGAGTGCATATCTGTTAACCTAGCTCCTTCAGCTCTGAAAGAATCGACTCCGGTTGAGGCATGGTCGCTCAGAGTATACGACCCTGGGTTTCTATTTTTCCTCAAAGTACTGTCAACAGAAAAAGAAGGCGACATAAACGGAGAAACCAACTTTCCAGAACCTGGAACCACGGGCGCGGCAGGCTCAGACGATGCTTCTGCTCAAAAGCCCTGGTCTCGTTTCGCCTTTCTTTGAGCGCCAATGCCCTGTAAAGACATTTCTCGCTTATTGTTGTTGTTCTTTAGCCCGGAAGCTAGCAACCCTTCCCCCTCTCCAAAGGAGCGCGGCCTTGCTTCGGAAGGCTCTCCGATGCCTACAACAACAGGATTAATACGCAGAATGGGAAAATGCCTCTCCAAATGAAGTAAGGGAAAGGAAAAATAGCGCAACATGCACCATGATGTTTTGCTTCCCATCTACACCGGGGCAAAGCTCGCCACTTGCGCTCATCACAAGTCGAGTGGGTTGCCAACTTCTGAACCTAATCCGGCTGATCAGGAACGTCGCTCGACGCCCATGAAATCGCTGCAGAAAAGGAAAAGAAGCCACGGCTATGAAACCAGCTTTTACCATAAACAAAACTGAGAAGGCACGGAATGTACCACTCACGTGTATAGTTCAATTCCTTAGGGAATAACATAAGCTCCACGGGGATAATGTCAGCGGTCCTAACTCGGACACATCGACTCATCCACTCCCGATCTCCATCTTCCTCATCATCAAAAACAAAGGGCGTGGTCGACCGGCATCGCAAGGTTAGCAGACCTCGATGGTGAAAGGGCCGGTATAGCCTAATAAGATGATGGACCATAAGTTCAAGTTCCGCCTTCTCCGCGCAAAAAATCTCATCATCAACACTATTTACCAAAATGACGGGTGGATCTTCGCCAAGGTAACCCGATACTTTGAATAGAAGTCAAACACAAGCCTATCAAGGGGGCCCAGTGTGAAAGGATACGTGTACACATTCAAAAATCCGTTGGCACGATCCGTGATGCCCTCATCCGGGGAAAATATCTGTAACACCACTTTCTCCCCCCATCCAAATATCTGTAACACCACTTTCTCCCCCCATCCGCAGTCTTTTCTCACTAACCTAAGATGCTCTTCTCCTATCAAAGAAGTAATCTTCAAGGTATACTGCTATTGGTCCTGAATGCCGGAGGCGGAGCTCTCCCTTCTCTGCCGGACAGACCCCGATGTAGCAGTCATGGCTATGGCAAATTAGAGAGCTAAAGCAAGAATCTGTCCAAGTACGTTACTGAAGTAATGAAAGGCTTAACGGAGAAAAAGAAGGATAACTACTTAGAATGGTGGGATATCCAAAAAAGCAGAAACAACCCTATATATATGGACGATCTGCCAGCCTTAAAAGCCGATCAAAAACACTAACCGATATCATTTCGGGAAGCTACGCTGGCAAAATCGCCTCGATAGCTTTGCAGCCATATCGTACATTAGGCGACGCCATGTAATGTTTTGGGAATGGAGATCCCCGTACCACTGCAAGCCTTGAGATGGTACCCGACCTCGAGGACCTCCATCAAGGGAAGTTAGGCTCCAAGAAGCCAACGGCATCACCGAAAGTCCCGAGGTGGTACCCGACCTCGAGGACCTCCATCAAAGGGAAGTTAGGCTCCAAGAATCCAACGGCATCACCGCAAGTCTCGAGGTGCTACCCGACCTCGAGGACCTCCTTAGAAAAGAAGTTAGGCTCTACAAAGCCAACAACATCATCACAAGTCCCAAGGTGGTACCCAACCTCGAGGACCTCCGTCAGAAAAAGGAGTTAGGCTCCAAGGAAATAAACATTTAAGCTTCACCCAAATAGGCGTGGTCCCTGGGTGCTATCTAAATTCGGGTAGACCCTCGTCTGAGGCCTACCTATAACGCCTTAAGGCTACCTACATTATGTTTAGACCAAGTTTCTAGGTGGCATGAGTTTGAACGAACCCCCACTCGGGCAATACTCTCGAAAGCTTAAAGACATTCCCTATCCTCGGACGTCCGAGCAAATTTCCCCTCAAAGATTACCGCAAGGTCTAAATGATAAACCACGATCTCAAGGCTCGAGGCGTTACATTCATTCGACTCGAAGTAAGGGTACCAACGACCCAAGTTTATCGGTCCAATCCAGGCATAGTCCAGGGAACGACAAAGGGTTCCGCGGGGAGCCTTATTAATCAATCAAAAGTCAGGAAAAAACACTCACATCTCGGATCTATATTGGACCAACCGGTAGAGTCATGCATTCAGAGTTTCCATAAACGTAAATAAAAGGGAATATAGCAATCATCGAAGACAAAATTGAAGAAACATCTTTATATTCATAAAAATTACAGAAGCCCACGGAGGGTCCTTACATATGATTACAAAAGCCCATGAAGGGTCCTTACACAGAAACAAAGAAGCAAAAAGGTATAGATATAGCAAAAGCCTAGAGCCTAGCCGACTTTCAAAGGTGCATCCTTGGCTGCAGCATCTTTGTGCACCATCTCCTCGGGCATGCATCCTCGGCGGCAATATCTTCGACCGCCACCTCCTCTGGGGTTTCATCTCGGTCCTCCAGAATAATATCTCCGAGGGCAATTATGAAGAAGAGGAAGGTGGGAAGATGAAGAAAAGGAAAGTGATGCAGAAGAAGCAGAAAAAAGAGACATAGCCCGCCGAAGCCAGAGGTGGAGGATTCGGCGAGCATCAACCCTACTTTCATGGTTGCGCCTTCTGGGACATTGTGTCGTGCACGTTTAACGGCTGGTTGTGCCATTTTATCCCTTTGAAAACCAAGGGGATGAAGTGCCACACTAGGCCGGTAGGAGAGTAAGCAGCGGTGTATAGTCCGAACGCTCTCCCGAGCAGCGGTGTAGAGTCCAAACGTCCTCCTATTTACTGCTGTACAATTTCTTCAACTTAAGATTTCATGTTTTTTAACTTTTATGTTAGATAACTAAAATAACTTTAAACATAATATCATATGTTATTTCATGAAACAAGTAATCAAAATAATAGAAGCGAGCAACAGAACATCAACTAAGGATAAGACGCAACATAAACATTATTGATAAAAATGAATTTTTTTAAAAACATTGACGTATTTACGCTGCAAATCTAATATGGACTTATAAAATTATATTAACCTAGCAACATAGATGAGAAGTTCAGGTTTTAGTTACTTGCGAAACTAATTTTAATCAAACAAACAGAAAAAAAAGGAGAAAAAATAATGAAACATTTAGATAGATCTAAACCAAAACATAAGCATTATAAGAAATAAATAGTATATTAAAAAGAATGAATCCTTCGTTGATAGATTTCTAACCTTTATTGTGTACAGAGAAGACAAGAGTTTTGATTTCGAAAACTGAAATTAATGTCAACGTTCCACCCCAAACTTGTTGACCGGAGCATCGAACGAGAACTGAAAAGATCTCAAACTTCGACCTCTTCTAACTAGACCAAAAGAAGGTGACAAAGTTGGACCTTGCTGGGTTTAAGTATGAAAGAAAACAGTTGACTTCAATTTGTTTTGTAGCTAATATCTTGACAGATTTTGGGGTTGTTTTAGAGTGACATTTTGGGATTGTATTAAGGTGTTTTTGAGTAGTGTTAGAGATGAATTTTGGGGTTGTTTGCAGATGGTTTCAGCTGGTTGAACGGCTGTTATATGAGTTGATTTGGAGGTTGTTTTGAGTGGAGAAGAGGGGCTGGTTTGCTGCTATTTTGTGTTAGCTTCCTTGGGGATATTTATGTGAGCTCTTGATTTAAGAAGAAGAACAGGGGGTCTATCCTTTTGTCAAAACGGCGGATCCCATCTCCAAGGGTCTAGGTATCTTAGGCGTTAGCTCTAGGTTGTAGGTAGGATTCTTTTTATAATCTAACTCTACCATTTTAGGGTTATTGAGCTTGGGTTATTATGGGCTAGGTCCGAAAATTAGGCTTAAAAATGGGTTATTTGAGCTCAAATTTATTCTTTCTCGGTGAACGAAACTAAAAATACGACCACATTTACTAATTAATCTTACTTAAGTAAAATAACTATCAAAATAAGACTAACTGTTAAAACAAACCTATTGTTTTGGTATTTTCAAATATCATATTAAAAATAAAAATAAGGTACTACTTTTGTATATTTTTTTTAGCTTTATGAAAGGTACATAAAATAAAATATTTTTTTGTAATTTTTGTTTTTGTAACGAAATAAAGTAAAAGAGTCAAAATTAATTGAAATAACTATATTAGGCCTAAACTAAATATTTACATGCTAAAATATGTAAAATCTTGGGGAGGGTCAAAAATCACATGTCTACACACACTTCTGGGTCAACCTAGTCAAAGGGGACGCAATGGACGAGAAGCCCTCCACGAAGTGACGATAATATCCGGCCACGCCAAGAAAACTCCGAATGTCAGTAGCAAAAGACGGTCTGGAACAACTCTGAACCGCCTCAATCTTCTTTGAATCCACCTATATCACCTCACTGGACATCATCAATAAATACTCTGATAAACGAAACAAGATATGACTGGAATATGTTGTTCGTCAGATGCATGAATGTTGTTGGGGCATTTGACAGCCCGAAAGGTACTCGTAGTGACCATAGCCAGTCCTGAATGCCGTATTAAGAATTACAGATTCCTAAATCTTCAACTGGTGATACCCATACCTCAAATCAATCTTAGAGAGCACCCTAGCTCCCTGAATCTTGTCCAATAAGTCATCAATGCACAGTAAATGATACTTGTTCTTAATTGTAACTTTGTGCAATTATCTGTAGTCAATGCACATCCGCATAGTACCATCATTCTTCTTCACAAAAAGAACCAGGGCACCCCAAGGCGACATGCTAGGACTAATGAATTCCTTATCGAGAAACTCCTGAATCTCCTCATTCAATTCCTTTAACTCTGGTGCTGACATACGATAGAGAGGGATATAAATGGGCTGAGTGCCTAGCACCAAGTCAATACTAAAATCCATGTCCCTGTCGGGTGGCATGCCGAAAAGTTCTTCAGGAAACACAACCAAAAAGTCTCGCAACAAAATCAATGGTAGGAGTATCAGCACCAACACCCCTCACAAAAGCAAAATATGACAAACACCCCTTCCCAGCAATCCGTTGGGCCTTTGGATATGAAATCACCCTACTAGGAATATAGTCCAGAGAACCTCTTCACTCGATCCCACGTAACCCCGACATCACCAATGTCACAGTCTTAACGTGACAATCCAGAATAGCATTACATGGGGACAACTAATCCATGCTCATAATCACGTCAAAATAACCCATACTAAGCAATAAGAGATCAACTCTAGTCTCCAATCCCCCAATGGCTACCACACACAACGGATACACACAGTCTACACAATGGAATCGCCCATCGATGTAGATGCATGAACAAGCGAAACTAAGGACTCACGGGGCATATACAAATGATGAGCAAAATACGATGATACATATGAATAAGTGGAACTAGAGTCAAATAATATGAAAGCATCCGTGTGGCATTCTGAGACAATAGTTATCACTATATCTGAAGCGACGGCCTCTGGCTTAGCAGGGAAAGCATAAGATTTAGCGTGATAGCCACCTGATCGGCCTTCCCCTCTAGGGCGACCTCTAGCTGCCTGAGCCCCACCCCAAGTTGTCGGTGCGAGTAGTGAAGTAACTAGTGCGTAAGTCATAATCTTACCACTATATTGAATTGGACCTTCCATGAGATGGGGACAACACCTTCTCACATGTCAAAACTCCCCATACTCGTAGAAACTTTGATACGTCAATGGTGGTGGAGACTCAATCAAACCTCAAGAACAAGAAAAGTTGCTAGAAAGACCTTAGAGATGACTGAACCGGACGAGCACTATATGAACCATGGCTAGCTAATGCACCACCATGAATGGACGATCCATCTGAGTGGGCTTATAAGAACAACCCCTACTGTTGTGGGACTGCCCTCCTGAAGAAACATCGCTGAAACCACCCGAACCACGAGACCTCGTGGCCTCTCTCTCCTCACTCTCCTAATCAAAGACATGTTTTGGCTGCCTAGCAATATCAACCACCTAGTTGAACCTAGCACCCGACGCAATCTCCCAAATCATGACGAAGCACAGTTCATAGATGATCCCATCAATGAACCTCCTAATATTCTCCCTCTCCGTGGGAACCAACCAGATCGCATGAGGATCCAACTCTAAAAATCTCATCTCAAACTGGGTCACAGACATACACTCCTGGTATAACTGCTCAAACTGCTTATGCAACTCATCCTTGCGGGTCTGTGGAACAAATTTCTCTAAGAAGAGAACAGAGAACTCATGCCACATAAGTGGTGCAATGCCGACTTGCCTACACAACCCATAGGCCTCCCACTATTTAAAGGCTTCCCCCAACAACTAAAAAGTAGTAAATGAGACTCCACTAGTCTCCAAAATACCCGCCATGCGAAGGATCCGCAGGCATCTTTCCAAGAAATCGTGAGCATCCTCTAACATAGCCCCACTGAACTCTGGAGGTATGATACTCCCAAACGCTCTAGTCTCTTCTGCTCCTTATCACTCATAGGTGGACCAACCGGGGCCTAAGTCGCTGTAATATTACATCTCGCATTTTTCGTAGGTTAAAGTTCCGCCTTCTGTTAATTGACGTACACTCGGGGATAATATTAACATGATGTTATCATATTAATGCGATTATTACCAAGCAATAAGTAAGTGCCGTGAAGGAAAGGGTACACAAATTAAAGAAAATGAGTTCCATTGAAGGTTGTCGAATTGGGATAAACTACGGGTCGAGTAATAATACCCAACACTTATGTAGTAGTACCATGAAAGGTACCATATTACGATAGTAGTATGATGTATCAAGTATATTTAAAATAAGTAAAATTTTATATAATTCTGAATAATTTTTAATAATACGGGTAATTGGTTAATTATCAGGTAACGGGACATTACCTAATTACCTAATAAGCGAAAATAGACTAAATATCCCACCCTCATCCCCACATGGCATCTAGCCATGTTATAAAGTAATGACTAAGTCATTCCTTGCTAAGTTGTCATCAAATAACAATATCTTTCATTTCCAAGAAATTGCCTAACCAAAAGTCTATCAACCAAACTAAACCAAAACGTTAAACCTTAATTCCTTCAACCCACCATTCTCCAAAAATCACCCCAAAGATCAGATGTTGTGCATCAAGTAGCGTGATTATCATAAAGCAACGTAAATCTTCAATAGTCGAATGAAGATTTTTAGTGTTTTAGCAAGGGTAAAATTTTACGGTTCTAAAGAAGTACAATACAACTTTTTCCAAGAACACCATACGAATCTTTCTCTAGTATGTTAAGGCTAAGCTGTTTCTTCATTTTGAATGATCTCGTCATTACACAATATTGATAACGATGCATAAAAAAATTCATATCCCAAAATTTACGTATATTTTGCTAGTCTCGCAAATTACGTATATTTTCCTAATTTTGTAAGTTACAATATTCTCCTTATCGGGACTTCATATTTAATTGCATATTTTCTTCTTCCAGTCAAAAGAGCAGAGTGTTTATACTTACAATATTAAATTATTTTTATTACCATCGAGATATAATCAATTGGCAGCCGCTGATCAGATAGTAAGTTATATAGCGATCCTACTATGGTCGAGTGCCTATGAGCGAGCTCAGTTGGTCGAGATACATAGCCTAGTATGGCCGATCGCCTATGAGCGAGCCTACTACGACAGAGCAGTTATATATATTTACCGAGCCTTAAAAGGTTGGACAGCTATTTTACTTATTACATTGAGAGAATAGAGTCAGTATTAGTAGGTGAGCATATCTTCAGATGATCTTTGACCCCCAGCTGTTTTCAGTTATTATATTATCAGTTCAGTTTCGATTTTTAGTATACTGCCTTATTACTCAGTACATTATTTCTTACTGACGTCCCTTTTTGGGGGCGCTGCATTTCGTGCATGCAGTTCCAGACAAACAGTCGGGTAGACTTCCTCATTAGGCGTTTGCCCGAGTTCAGCTTTATCGGTAAGCTCCCGTCCTTCGGAGTTCCGGGTCTAGAAGTTTTGTGTATATATGTAGATATGATATGGGTAGGTCGGGGCCATATTCCAATCACAGTACATCAATCAGTAGAGGCTTGTAGACATATCCTATCAGTTAGTGCTATATGTTGGGCTTGTAGGCCCTAGATGTATATTTTGTTGGCTTGTCAGTTGTTGTACTTATGACGGCCTTGCCGGCCCAGCTTTATGTTGACATTTAGTAAGCATTAGTCTCTATTCAGTTTTATATTTTGTATCGTACATTATCTTGTAACGTGGCCAGTGGCCAAAGTATGACATTACATGTTCGGAGTCTCGTAGTCGCAAGTGGTACGCAATGATAGGTAGGCACTGGGTGCTGGTCTCGCCCCCAGGCTCGGGGCGTGACATGTAACCCTGGGATGGTAGTTCCCCTGATGTTTGAAGTCCCTGAACCACCTGCTCTGGAATACGGGCGGTGGGAGTCTAAGCATCTCCCCGGCCTAAGAAATGGCTGGTGCGGCCGATACTGAAATAGCCTGAGTAAGGATAGTGCATAAAGTCAATGTCTGAGCTAGAGCCTCCTGATGGCCTGGAATCACAATTGGTGGAGCTGGTGCCTGGTCTGGCCCCATCGGCTCAACCATATCTAGTATATGCTCTTGAGCTAGAGCAACTCGTGGATCTACAGGTGTTGCTCTAGCTGTTGTACGAGCTGTACCTCAGCCTCTACCGCAGCCCTAGCCTCTCACAGCCCTGGCTGGTGGTACTAGTGGCCGTCCGCCCAATTCGGTAGCACGTATCCTCATCATATGTGAGAGAATATAATAATAGAAGTTTAGTTTTCGAAATTAACAAATCTGCATGACAAGAATACAAGAAAGTGAAGTTTTCCTAATGGTTCAGTGGCCTCTTGAAGATAAATACATACGTCTCCGTATCCGCTCATGACTTGTGAGGCCCATGTAATCTAGGCTCTTATACCAACTTGTCGCGACCCAAATCTCTACATGTCATGATGGCGCCTATCATAGTATTAGGCAAGCTGACAATCACAAAATAACTACTCATATTAATTTAAAATCATGATATATTGAGTTTAACAGTCAAAATATGATAAATAACCGAATGGAATAACTGTGACTCAAACACAAAATCTCCCAAAATCCAAGTGTCACCGAGTACATGTGCTACTAAATATGAACATAGTCAAAACTTGTATTACAACTGCGTGAAAAGATAGAACAGTGCTAATAAACTTAAAAGAAGGAGAGTCGAGGTTTGCGGACGCCAAAGCAGCAACCTCAAAAGTCTCCAAGGAGGAAATGCTCCAACTCTAGAAACCACCGTGCCCAGAAGTACCTGGATCTGCACACGAAGTGCATAGCGTAGTATGAGTAGAACCGACCCAATGTACTCAACGAGTAACAGGACTAACCTTGGTCTAAAAGCGGTGACGAACTCAGAAAGGTACAGTCCAAATCCATATATTAACAATATATATACGATAGTAAAATGAAAGTAATAACTGAGAGAATCTCATAATCAATTGTCCACAATAAAAAAATGTAGATATTATTTCAAGTTTAAGAGTTTAAGCTCAACACTTATAAAATATGCCAAGTGTGAATGATATGAGGAATGTTACATCTCTATATCTACATACCAAATATGCGTGTCATGTGTGACTAATATAAGGAATGTTACATCTCAACTCTCTCTCAACATACTCAATCACTTAGTATCGTATGGTGCCTACGATCACTACCGATATGCCAGACTCCAAAGGGGCGGATTAGGACCAAATGCTAATATTAAGCCAATATGGCCTGCTGCAACGTGCAACCTTATCCCATAGTAATATATAAAGCCTATAAGGCCTGCTGCGGCGTGTAGCCTGATCCACAACCTCACTCACAACATGGCTCTCAGGCCCTAACGCAATCATCAATCTCTTTAGTCTCTCTATCTCACAAATCTCATGCCAATCAGCTCAAACAATGATACATGATGTAATAATAAATGACAACAAAGATTGAGATATGATATGAAAATGATAGATGTGACTAATTACATAATTTAAATTAAAGCAAATAATTCAACAACAAAATAACATTAGTGGGTCCCAACAAAATAAGCATGTAGCCTAAAAATATATTAACATGGATTGCAGCTCAATTAGTCTAACACGTGGGAATTCATGAATAGCCAAAAACTTTGATAACAACACGGTACCACGGAAACAACTAAGTCACAATTCCCATGGTGCATGCCCACACGTCCGTCACCTAGCATGTGTGTCACCTCAATACCAACATAATAACACGTATTTCAATGATTGATACCCTTAGAACCAAGTTTAAAAGTGTTACTTAATACAAAACGCACAAATCCCTACTCTAACAGGCCCTTGCCTCGCGAATCGGCCACCTAACGGCTCAAATCTAGCCAATAAGAACATAATAGATTCAATAGAAAAAGTCAATACCGAGACCACATCTCACAATCCGACAAATTTTACAACATCCGAACACCCATTCGGTAACGAGTCCAACCATACCAAAATTACTCAATTTCGATATCAACTCGACCTTCAAACCCTCAAATTATAGTATACGAGGTTTCACAAATTTTCCCCAATTTTCCATCCCAAAACACTAACTAAGTTGTAGAAAAATGATAGATTCATGTAATTTAACCAAACCCGAGTTAGAACCACTTACCCTAATCAACTCCTTGAAAATCCCTTCGAGAATCACCCAAAATCGAGGTCTACAACTAAAAATATGAAATAATAACTCTAATACTCGATTTTGAAATTAATATCTACTACCGAGATGCAATTCTTCGCGAATGCGGAAAGTGCCTCGCGTTCGCAAATGTAACGGCCCGGCCGGTTTTTTTAGTATTGTAGCCATATTTCCCCATTTATTGCTTATTTTGTGTTCTTTTGTATTTATGTGAATTGTCGGGGTAGTTAATTTGGTTCCGATGATTTCAGAATGAACTACGACCCTTACTCCCATAGTTGGAAGCCTACGTTGAAAGAGTTGACCGTATGTTGACACATGTAAACAATTTTGAAATTGAGTTTTGATTTTTCTGATAGCTCCATATGGCCATTTTGGAATTAGGAGTGTGTCCGGGTATTGATTTGGAGGTCCGTAGGCGATTTAGGCTTGAATTGGCGAATGTTGGAACAATTGAATTTTTGAGAGATGAGAAGTTTGACCGAGAGATGAATTTGTGGTTACCACGCTTGGATTTTTGTTCCGGAAGTTATAATAGGTCTGTTGTATCATGTATGACTTGTGTGCAAAATGTGGAGTTAATCAGAGTGGGTTTGATAGGTTTAAGCATCGAATGTAGAAGTTGGAAATTCATTAGTATCATTAGGCTTAAATTGGGGCGCGATCATGTTTTCGATGTTGTTTGATTTGATTTGATACCTCGACTAAGTTCGTATCGTGTTTTAGGGTTTGTTGGTATGTTTGGACGGGGTCTTGGGGGCCTCAGGTGTGATTTAGATCAAGTTTGGCTTCACTTTTTGCTTTGTGCAATTGCTGGTTTTTCTGAGTCTGGTTTAGTTCATCACATTCGCGGATAGTAAGCTGTGATTGCATAGAGTAGTTTGTGGCAGATGAAAGTCGCATTCGCGAAGTATTGGTCACTATCGCAGCATTTGAGGAAAGTGTTAATCACGAATGCATGAGGTGGGCTGCATTCGCGGAGAAGGAAGGGAGGGTGAATGATGCCACGCGTTTGTTCTTTGCAATTGTGTGAGGGGTTCCGCGATCGCATAGCTTCAAGTCCATGTGCATCGCATTCGCGCTTGGAATTAGCGTTCGCGAGGGATTACTTTTGGCAGCTTGTATTTTATGTTTTGTGATCGCGAAGCTTTTCATGCGATTGCGAAAAGGAACCGTTGGGCAACAGTTATAAAATTTCAAGAACGAGGGTTTGAACCCATTTTTCATAATTTGAGCTAGAGACCTCGATTTTGGTTGTTATACATTAACAAATCATTGTTTTTACCATTTAATTAGTGTTTTGAGGTTGTAAAATTGGGAAAAATTTGTGAAACTTCATGGGCCATAATTTGAGGATTTGAAGGTCGAGTTGAGATGGGAATTAGTTATTTTAGTATGGTTGGACTCGTTAATGAATAGGTGTTCAGATTTTTTATGTTTTGTTGGATTCCGAGACATTGGCCTGGGATTGACATTTTGGGTTGTTTTATTGACTTTTGTTAAAGAACATAGTTTGAAAAATTCCTATAGCTTATATTGATAGTATTATGTTATTTTTGTCAATATTCAATCCTTTCGGAGATTGATATGCATGGGAATGGCTTGCTAGTAGATTGATTTGATTTGTTTGAGGTAAGTATCTTATTTAAACCCGGTTGAGGCACTAGTTGGCTTAATTGTTGTGATAGTTATGTGCTATTGGGTAAGCACATGTGTGGGGATGAACCCATGTGCAGGCACCAGGATTATTTATTAATATTCGGGTTGTGCTCGGGCTCTTATAAACCTAGAACTTGACTGTTAAATCTTAAGTATGATGCTTCGCACATTTGTGACATTGTTCTGAACTATTTGAGCTATGTTTGAGGCTACATAGGGGGCTTAATCCCTGAATGAACTGATAAACATTTTTCTTTGATAAAATTTTCGGTTTGAGTTATAATAGTACACTTGCAAACGCCTATACTTTAGCATGTCGTTTATACCAGTCCAGGAGCATAAGATTTGTAATCACTCGTTTCATACATGTATACTTGTTTATTTGCTCTAGTACGATATGATTGGACTGGGGCCTGTGACCACGCCGGGCGGCTTGTGTTGTTGTGCATGTGACCATACCAGGCGGATTGTGTTGTTGGCACGTGAATTGTCCATGCGAATCCATATATTGATTTTATTAGCATGTGAGTTCATGTAGGTTTCCATTATTAGCACGTGAGTTGTCGATGTAGCATGCGGATACGGGTCCATCCCCGTAGGGTAACCCTCTCATGTTTCTCTCTTGATGGTGTACTCGCGAATGTTGGAAATATTGATTATTGGTTTGGAACATATATGGAAAATTGAGGCTATCTGGCCAGTGTATTGTTAGATTTTTTTTTTTTTTTGCATTTCATCTTTACTTGCAATTTCCTTTATCACTTACCCGATTTAACTGCATATCGCCTCTATATGCCAAGATATTTTTTGAGCAGTGTATTTGAGAAAATGTACACACACACACACACACGAATGTTTTCTTACTAAACTTGATGATTTGATTTCAATATTGTTCTTTACTGGTTTAAAAGATGAAACTACACAGGTGATAGCTAGTATCATCATATTTGTGCTTCTTTTACCTTACCGTGTTTAGTTACAATACATATTAAGTATATTGGGTCGGTTGTACTCATACCTTACTCTGCACTTAATTGTGCAGATCCATGTGTGGGGACTAGTTATCAGTAATAGGTTGCTTCTTGGACTATCTCCTAGATGGGAGGTAGAGTTGCATCCTTAGTCACAGTTTGACTTGTCTTTTTCTTTCATACTGCTCTTAAAAGTCAGACAGTGTATTTATTGTCAAGTTTCAGACTTGTATTCCGTTATAGTAGCTCATGACTCCGTACTTACAAATTTCTAAGGGGATTTACAATGTATTAGAAGTTTTTATTGTATTAAGACCTCAGGTTTATGCTATTTCTAGGAATTTCATTATTATGTTGCCTTCGTTATCATGTTTCGGCTTCCCTAGTCGGTGTGTTGGGCGCTATCATAATGAGTTAGAACTTTTGGGTCGTGACAAGTTGGTATAAGAGCCAAGTTCATTGGTGTTATGAGTCATAAGCAGGTTTAGTAGAGTCTTGCAGATCGGTACGAAGACATCTGCACTTATCTTCGAGAGGCTACCGAACCATTAGGAAAAATTCATTTTCTTGTATACTTATCGTGCAGATTTGTTGATTTCGGAACTAAACTTCTATTATTCTATTCTCTCACAGATGGTGAGGACACATGCTACTGGATCGGGCGAACAACCACTAGTACCACCTGCTAAGGCCGCGAGGGGCCGGGGTCACGGTAGAGGTCGAGCTGCAGCTCGTACAGAAGCTAGAGAAACACATGTAGATCCACCAGTTGCTCCAGCTCAGGAGCATACACCAGATGTTGTTGAGCCG
The DNA here is from genome assembly GCF_001879085.1 of Nicotiana attenuata. Lineage (NCBI taxonomy): Eukaryota > Viridiplantae > Streptophyta > Magnoliopsida > Solanales > Solanaceae > Nicotiana > Nicotiana attenuata. The sequence continues at coordinate 118,758 of NW_017670316.1, forward strand.
GTGGGACCAGCTCAGGCACCCGATGAGCCAATCGTTACTCTAGGCCTTTAGGAGGCTTTGGCCAAGATATTGACAATATGCACTAGTCTTGCTATGGCGATTTCAGTTTCGGCCGCACCAACAACTTCTCAAGCCGGGGAGGAGCTCTAACTCCCGCCGCCCGTACTTCGGAGCAGGTAGTTCATGGACTTTAGACACTAGGAGTACTACTAGCTGTTTAACTTGAAAATGGTAATTACAATTAGATTTGATTTTATGGTTCTAAAAATACGTGATCTACTTTTATGCTAGTTGCTTAGGCAATAGATGCTAAGTAAGAAATTAGAAGATGAGATAAGAGCTTGTATATAGCATAATGATCAAACCAAATGGCTGAAAATCGGGGTCTTGATCTAGTATATACGGGCCTCGAGATCGAGATGGACACTCGGCTAAGGGCAATCGAGGGGGTATTGACAGCTATGGGGGATGTGATTGCAACTTTTTATGATCAATAATATGCAATAAACGAAGAACACTTAATGAAATAAAATGAATGTATGTAAAGTAATAAATGTAAGCAATAGAGCCAAGTAGAGAGTATGTTTGAGTTAGAGAGCAGAGAGAGTGTTCTTGTATTGAATATTGAGTGTTAGATCCCTTTACAAAATGATAAGGAACCCCTTTATAGATAAGGGGGAATCCAGTATAGTACAAATGCTTTTATTACAAAGATATGAGGCTGGTACAACCATTTTAATGCTAGGATACGGGTTTGAACCAGCCTACTAGGTGTAAGCATGTGATTTTTACCCTATATGAATTACTCCTATAAAATCCAAGAAAACAGATTTTTTTCAATTATTTGCCATTTTATATGAATTTTGTAGGACTTTATTAGTTGTTTGCATTTTTTGTGCACGTATAATTTTTATTAAAATCATGAAAAATGCCAAAATCTACCATGCATTGCATTTAGGTTTTGTTTATACATTTTAGGTTTAATAAGATAATTATTTGTTTTATTAAAATATGAAAATCACAAAAATAGCTCATTTTACATTTTTACCTTTTAATTATTAGATTAGTGACTTTTTTCTTTTAATTTAGGATCAAGTAATTTTATAATTATTGTAATTAGATATTTGGCTTAATTTAGAATTTTTAGATTAATTTAGGAATATAATATAGGATTTTTAATTAAAGAAAAAAAGAATAAAAAAGGAAAAGGAAATAGTTGGTTAATTGAAATGGGGATGTATTTTCTGAATTTGGGTCATTTTTTAAGCCAAAACCCGTTCCAAACTAACCAAAATCCAAGCCCAAAATAAAAAACACCCGGTCCAGGTTCCCCCCCTCAACCACCAAATGACCCCGTTTTGTCTTTGTTTCATCACAGCCGTTGGATCTTGGTAATTCAACAGTCCAGAACTAGTAACCCCCCAATATATAACTGTCCTAACAAGACTAAGCCCCCATTCAACCCTTACTCAGTCTCTCCCCTCTCTCGTTAGAACCAAACCTTAGTCACCCCCGTTCCCAAGCCGCCTCCGCCGGAAACCACCCACTGGAAATCGCCTCACGGCGGTTTCTATGGCCCAAACCTCCCCAAATTTCTACCAGTTAACCCTTGTCCTCCGATTTTAGATTTAAGAGTAGGACCCCAAAACCTTAGTTCATCCAAATCATCCCAAATTCACAACCTACAATCCTCGCACCCTCTGAACCCTAAGCCACCATTAATCCCCTTCGAATCAGCCCCAATTTCTTTAAATCTTGAATTTGAAAGCCCAGGAACCCTAATTTTTTTTTCACTTCCAATTTCCGGCAGTTTTTGGGTCCTTTGAACTCAAGATTTCCATGACTCAATTGCTCTTGATAAGAGCAGTCGATTGATGGTCGTCTAAAGTTCAATTTTACCTCAAAATTTGGGTCAGAATTCGAAGATGGTCCAGTTTTTATTTTTGAAAGAAAAATGAGCAATAGGTAATTTCTTTTACCTTTTCTTTAGTTTTCCTTTGTCTTTTTGTTGATTCCCCTTCATGTTAGTTTTCTCTGATTTATCCATTTGATTTAAGTTATGTCTTCGTTTCTTCAAACTGTTTAGCTTCATTAATTGCATGCTAGATTTCATCATTAGGAATTTAATTTGCCCATTTTTAGCATTTTTAGCTTCTGATAATTCGTTTGTCTTGTTTCTTTTTCTTTCATATTTGTTCTTCTTTCAAGTTTGTTTTTAGTATCAATTAGTTTAATTATGATAGGGTTACAGGTTAATTAATTGACTATTTTAGCTAATTCCTTATTTTTTTTAGCTTTAGCTTGATTCAGCCTCGTTTTAGTTAAAATAAGTTAAATTTGATTTCTGATTTTTCTTTGCACAAGCATGCTGAATTTCAATAGTTGTTTGAATGTGAGTTACATGCATTGATTGTTTACATGTTTTAATTGCTTAGGATTAACTGATTTCAAACTTGTCAATTAGGTTTAAACCTCTGAATTGAAACTTAAACCTTAGTATTAATTTAAAAAAAATGCAATAACCTAGGTTTGCAAATTAAGGCAACCTAATCACTTGTTTGTTTCTAGAAGGTCCTAAAAATGGTTGGAATTGAATTGAAATAAGAATTTAGGTTAGGCATAGTTAGAATGGAAATAATCAGTAAATGGGAGGGTAAAACTAGATTTTTCCATAGGTTTATATCAGAAGGTTCTAGGTCTTTGGACAGCTGCCCCATTTTTAGCAAAAGATGCTGAAATTTGGGTGGGAAAAAGGACAGATAGCTATAAAAAATGTTGTACTATTCTGATTTTCAGAATTTTACGTTAGAATATTCCCTTTTGATGCCATTTTTGTACACTTTATAAAAGGGAACAACATTCACTCACTCACACAGATATTCATCATCATTCTCTGCACAAAAGTTCTCGAACATATCAGATTTCAGAAACCCTAAAATATACTCTTGAATTTCAGCTATTGTTTTTCTCTAAAAAGAGTTGATTCCTTTTCTTTTGGATTCGACCATAAACACTCAAAATCTCTCCTTGATATTCCTAGTCTTCATGAGTTGAGAAATGAATTGAAGGGTGAAGATTCCTGGTTTCCTTGGGGATTTATTGTTGTTAGCTATATTTAGCTTGGAGGTTTTGGTTTGATTTAGGGCTGTTGTGTTGATTTCTATTCTTTCAAGCTTCAGCCAACTTCCTCTTTTCTTTTACCTTTTATTTTCTGGTCTTGTTGATGTTTATAGGTATTTAACAACTTTCTCTATGTAATGATTTGTTGAAATTATATAAAATTGGATTTGTAAATGGCATGTGTAGAAATAAAAGCCTTTCATGATAACAGTTAGTTTACCTTGATATGCATTTGATTGGTTTTGGTTATGTGTGACTAAAGTTTGAAATGATTTAGCATATAACTTAGCCAATACATGAGTGCTTTTTCTGGCTTTATTTTGTAAAAGTAGCTTTGTCTTATAGCAAAACATTCTGGTTATTAATGCTGATTATGAAGTGTTTTGGTTATGTTTTTCCTTCTTTCTTTCATCTGATGGCTTTCTCTTTACTTAAAGCCACTTGTTTTCTTTCTTTGTCTGTTTGGCTATGAGCTGTTGCCTGCAGATTTGGCCACTGGTTGGCCAAATCAGTAGGTTCAAAGCTGAAAAGTGGGAATCATGCTGTTTAACAAGAGGAGACCAAGCTCTAATGGACAAATCATGTTCAAAAGAGGCAGGAATTCTTCATGATGTCAGTTATGCAAATTTGTAATATAGTTAGTTTATATAACAAGTCTTAATGTAAGGTATTGATTTTGAAATTTGTTCAGTCTACTTTGGAAGACTGTGATGAATCGGGTATTAATGTCATGTACCAAGATTAAGAACAGATACATTAGGAGCTTAATTATGTGTTTGTCATGTTTTGCAAAATAGTAGTGGTGTAAAGGAGCTGGGCTTTGAACCCACTCAGTAGAACGGAACGGTTGCTCATTCGATTAAGGAAGGCTGAATTTGCAGCCCAAGTGAAAGACTAACCTCAAATTATTTCGGCCTAGTCTATAGGCCCAAACTTTGAGTCAGTCTAGGAGCCCCTTTTATCATGGATCATTTTTTATGTTGTAGAAATCAGTTGATTAATTTTCACTACAGAATCGTGTTTAATCTCTATATTCTATTTCTATTTAAACATGTAATTTGAAAGCTTATTTGTTATAAGTGTGTATGTATAGTTAAGGGTAGAGGTGGATAGGCCCAGACGTTAGATAATTACAACTGGGCCCGCCTATAGCCCAATGTGGGCAAAAGTCGATTAAATTCCAATAGGGCAGAAGTTCTTTCGAAGCTGGATTTTCCTATTGTAATTAAGCAATGGGTCATTGTTGGACAAAACCCAAGACCATTTATTTTAAAGAGATTTTAAAAGCCTAGCCTTTCACCCTTTAAGCATGTCCACAATTTAATAGATCCTTATTAAATTCCAAACTAGGAGTAAAATGTTAGTGTCCTTATGCTTTGCATAAGTGAAATACGAACCTTTGTTAAAAATAAAATTGAGGTGTGCCATACACAAGCAAAACCCATAACTTATGGCCCTCACATTAAGTATTAACTTAGTATAGTAAAACATCCTTTTAAACACACGTAGTTTGCTTTAGGCTCGACTTAGACTATAATTGTGATTATGTATACGTTCGCGTAACATAATTACGAATTTAGTTCAAAGAAGTAACTCGAGGGAGGAGTTCGCACAACTTCAACCAAACTTTCTTAATAATTAATAAAGGGTGATTAATTGTGGACACGTATGCGTGACATGATTTTTGACGCGCCCAAGGAAATGAGTATACATAGGCGTAACTCATTTCTTTCATTACGAATAATCAAGCGATTAAAAGCAGTAAAAAGATAAATGCACATAGGTCCTAAAAATAAGTAGTTAAACAACTTAAGCCAAGTATAAATCGCTAAGCGACCGTGCTAGAACCACGGAACCTAGGAATGCCTAACACCTTCTCCCGGGTTAACAGAATTCCTTATCTAGAATTTCTGGTATGCAAACTTTTAAAATAAAGTCGAAACTTCCTCGATTTGGGATTTAAAATAAACCGGTGACTTGGGAGACCAAATAAACTATTCCAAGTGGCGACTCTGATAAATTAATTAATCCTGTTTCGATTAGTATCACTTTAATTGGAAAAATTCCCATATACCCTCGGGTGTAAAAAGGAGGTGTGACAGCTCTAGACTCTGCTGGGGACTTAGAACCCAGAACTTCTGGTTCAGGGTTCAAGAATTCGAGCTTGTTAATGTGATTCTTACTTGGCCTTATTTATTATTGATATTACTGTATTTTGTGTATCCAATGTGCTAAATGCCATTTATTTACCGCTTTGATATTACTTGAACTTTATCTAAATGTCTTCTTACGCCTCCCTACTTAGTCTTCTAAAAAATGGTGCTCATGTTCGCGCGGCCCACTTTTCTATTAGAAGTTATACCAAGTAGAACGAGGCTAGACAAGCAACAAGGCCGGGCAGACATTCGTGCTCCCGGTACGTTGCCCCCCTCTTCGGCTCGAGTTTGTTCGCCCGGGAAAGCCAGGTCTAGAACACAACCCCGGGTCTAAACTTAGAATAACATAACCTCATGCAAGATCCCTAGTAGGATCGTTTTTGCATCATGTGCATTTGACCTTGGGGACTCAACACAGGAGTTGGGTCCGTCTAGGACAGGTGTACCCAAAATAAAAGACCATCCTCATGTATCCTACGTGCTATATGAATATTTATTTGATTCGGCTTGCATGTTAACCGGATAGGAAAAGGAAATCAAGAGAAAAACCAAGAGTGAGGTAGGATAGAGAATCCACCCAGTTTTGAAAATCCTGATATTTGAAAATGCCTTGAAACTCTACCAAATTTCTGAAAAAAAAAGGAAAGGAGAATGTGTTTCAAGAAAAAAGAGAGTGAGTAAAATATCATGTTTTTTCCAATTATGTCAAAATTGATCGAACTACGCAGGTCTGATTCTCACCACATGTGGGATATTTAGGCAACCCGCATAAGGTTCGGCCTCATTTTTTTACAAAAAAATAATAATCAAATAATGTGTAGTTTAGGGTTTTTGGTCAAAAGAATAAGCCGGCCCATCTTCGGCTGTGTCTTAAGTCGTTCTTGCTATGATAGACTTAGATTATCTTTCAATTGTCGAAAGGCTATTTTCGTGAAAAACGAGCAAGTCTGTTAGTAAGGTGTCTTTTTCCATAAAATACCTTTCCCCGGCCTCAAATTTTTTTGGAATTGTGAAGGGGCCACGTTTACAAAAATGACAATTTTTGCCAAAGTAGCATGGGGGGGGGGGTCATTGTCCGTTGATTTTTTTTAGAAATTGAAAAACTTGTTTTACAAAAGAGTCCACAAGAGTCAACCCTAAACTTAACCCTCCACATACAAATGAATACCGTCTAGAACCCGTCACAATTGGTCATAGAACAGGCTTAGCTGCAGCTTCGCATGTGGTGGAATAATTTAGATAACGGTCAGGATTAGGTAAAATAGCAGTTGGGTGCCCTTATAGACATCATGAAAATCGAACCCCAGGAGAATCTAATCAAAGCTTTGGTAACCTTTTGGGATCCTGTCCACAACGTGTTCCGTTTCTCGGATTTCGAGCTCACCCCTACTCTGGAGGAAATGGCCAGATATATTGACTTTGGCAAGGACTTGAGGAAACGGTAACTTATATTCCCGAGGGCTCCCTCTGTGCATAAGTTCTTTGATCTTCTGAATATAAGTAAGCAAATGAAGAAGGCCCATGTAAACAAAGGATGTCGTTCTTTCTACTTCTTGTACTTCAAGTTCGGGCACTCAGCTGGTTTAGAAACGCATGAAAAGGGATTAAATAACAAACAAGATAAGAGCACCTGGCAAATTCATCGTCGGTTCGCTTTCATCGTGGCATTTTTGGGAATCATGGCCTTTCCAAAGGCAGAAGGGACAATAGATACTCGTATGGCCAGAATTGCACAAATCCTCACTACCAAGAAAGATCACACACTTGTTCCGTTAGTGCTGGCAGACATTTATCGAGCATTAACCTTGTGTAAATCCGGGGCTCAATTCTTTGAGGGTTGCTACATTCTTCTTCAAATATGGTTGATCGAACATCTCCGCCGTCATCCCAAGTTCATGAGTTATGGTTCGGACGGGAAGAAATTCATCAAGAATTATGAGGAAAGGGTGGAAGACTACAATTCTCCAGAAAGGTTTGAGGCCTGGGTCTCCCACTTAAGAACTCTAAAGGCAAGTTAGATTGAATGGACCTTAGGATGGCTTCCGGTAACGGAAGTCATATACATGACGGCTTCAAAAGGTTACTTGACGATGATGGGTCTAAGGAGTATCCAACCATATGCACCGCAAAGAGTTCTAAGGCAGCTAGGAAGATATCAAGTGGTACCCGAAGATGCAGATTTTAGTACCCAAGTCATTGAGCTACACCCCGAAGCAACACTACCTAAGGCTTTAGTCCAACGGGATTGGAATGGGTGTCGATATCTGAAAAGTGACACCTAGGTACCAGATATTGCGAGAGGTGAAGCGGATCCAAATTATGCTGCGTGGTTTGAGAGAAGGTTTTGTGCGAATAATGAGCCAGAGCCCGAACCCGAGCCTGAAAGGCCCGCCGAAAGACCTCATGTTCAAGCTTTTAATGGTAAAGTCCGGGAAAGGTTGGCCTGGGGAGAGAAGGAGAAAAAATATCAATCCACCATTCACACTTTGCAAGAAGAATTGAGAAACGTCGTATTCAATAATGATATACAGGCGTAAGAGGCTGAAGGCAAAAGAATAAGGTTGGCCCAAGAAAATGAAGCTCTCCGAGCCCAAGTTCGGAAGATGAGAATACTAGCTGGGAACCCGGGCAGAAGCATAAAAGATGAAAAGCTCATTTATTTCCTTACGCAGAAAGTATGTGACTATGAGGATGAATTACAAAAGACTGAGGCTGAGCTAGCAAAGGCCAGAACAAAGTTAGCCAGAAATGCAGAAGAACGGGCAGCTTTCGTTCGGCAGTTGAAGGAAAGAAAGGATAGAGGGCTCATGGGTTGGAAAAAGGAGCTTAATAGCCTTGGGGGTGAAATGACTAAACAAGACAAGAGCTTCAAAGCCGAGAGAGAACATTGCTACGCATTGATGGCATAGATAGGGAAGACCTACAGCATTTGCAAGAGCAAAATTATACGGCCACCCAGGTTTTAGAGGCTAGATCTCAACAAATTGGGCGGTTGTTACAGGAAAAGGGCATCATCAGGGAAAGGGTTAGAAGAATCGCCGACTACATTGTGATGAAATGCAACGAATGCGAGGACATGACCATATCCATGTTCTTCGCCACAGTAATGATCTTTGTTTGCAAGAAAATGGACGACCTCTATCCCCTCCAAGAAGACATGGCACGTAGGCCCGCGGCAAGACCAACTGGTGTCCCTCGGGCAGGATTGGAGGCACTTATGTACTCCCGATTGTTTTCTTTTCTCTTTCTGAGTTTGTATTTTCATTCCTAAAGTCTCTTTCGAGTCTGTTTTAGTCATTCAATTCTTAGGTAGACATGATGGAGTCGTTTGTAAAAGAGAAAATTAGGGGGTTTTATTTTAATAAAAATTTGAAGAAAAACCAAAAATGTTTATTTATTTTTGCATTTATCCCTTGAACTACGTGATGATCTGATTCACGCGGCGTCGTGATACGTAGGCAATTCCCATCGGATCCGGTCTTGTTTTTAAATTAAAAAAGAGATAAAGCAAGCGAAAAAGAGAAAACGGGAATAAGAGAGAAAACAACGAGATAGTGCAGAGAAATAGAGAGCAAGTAATGAAAAGCGTCGAAAGAAAAGAAAGATCGGGGAAATAAACAAAAGTTAGGATGAGACACGCAACCGTTGCAAGCATGTAGAAACACATTTAACCGTATATGTGCATCATATCCCTCAATGTGCAATTCCCTATGTGCTAATCGCCTCAAACTAACCGGTTTGTTGTGTCTGCTTTTGAGAGTAGGTTCTGGTTTTCAAGGTGGTTGGTTTGTGGTAACCTGGCTTCGCAACCTTACTTTACAAGATCCAAGGGAAGTGTCGAAATGTTGTCAGATAGTCATCTACTTGAATCGGATATTTTGAATACCAACTAAGATTTAGAATACTAATAAATCACATAATATCCCCAGCTATTTTTATCTCTTTTTTGAAATTCAGAAATAGTAAGCGATTCCATAAGGGTTTTCTGAAGTATGTTATTTATCTTATTATGTTATTATTAGTCAGGGATTTCTTATATAGCTAGAACGACCCTCACAAATTGCGAATACCAATTTGTTAAGAATTAATCGGATTGAGAATATTGCGTCATCATTCGCTGGAATTGAAATTACCAACAATTTCCTTCCCAGATGATAGCCCATTATCGGCTATCCCTACATCAGAGTCGGCGGCTGCTGAAGAAAATAGGGCACTGCGCCTCCGCATGTTGGAAATGTGGGACGCTTGGTCCAACGGTAGAGAGCCGCCTAGTGCAATACGTAGTTTCCTTGAGCTACTTCCTAGAGCAAGTGGAATTTCCAACATCCCAATAAATTACCCGAACACCCCATTTGGATATCCCACCATCTCAGCTCAACTTTCCGGAACGCCTTCTGAGGTTCGCCCCCATGCATTGATTTCGGGAGTGGCTTTGAACATATTTATTGCACCACCAACCTCGGCTATGGCACAGCCAACCTTGCCCAGGCCAAGCTTTGATCCATAATCCTTTACTATCCAAGTACCACCTTTTCCATTAGACACGGCCTATTTCACCACCAATTCTTACCCTTAACAACCTCAGTATGAGTTTACCGCAGGATAAGACAGAGCTACAAAGAATCCGGAGCAAGAGGAAATCACTCGAAAAATGAGAAGCATGGAACAGAGCCTCAAGAATATACAAGGTTTAAGTGGCTAGAAAGCGTATCCTACGCTGACTTATGTATGTTCCCGCATGTTCATTTGCCCATCGGTTTCAAGACTCTCAATTTGAAAAGTATGACGTACACGAGGACCCCATAGACCACCTCAAGAGGTATTGCAATCGACTAAGAGGGGCAAGTGGAAAAGAAGAACTCCTAATGGCTTATTTCGGAGAGAGTCTAGCCGGCAGTGCATCCGAGTGGTATATGGATCAAGACATGTCTCGTTGGCACATATGGGATGATTTGGCTCGAGATTTTGTCAGGCAATTCCAGTACAACATAGACATAGCTCCAGACAGAAATTCTCTGTCTAATCTCAAAAAGAAGTCTTCGAAGAGTTTCCGCGAATATGCTGTTAAGTGGCACGAACAAGCTGCCAGAGTGAAACCCCCTATGGATGAGACCGAGATGGTCAGTGTCTTTCTACAAGCCCAAGAGGCTGACTACTTCCTGAACATGATGTCTGCCATGGGAAAGCCGTTTGCTGAGGCTATCAAGATTGGGGAGATTATCGAGAATGGTCTTAAAATGAGTTGCATATTGAGCCAATCTGCTATAAGAGCTATGTCCCAAGCAATCCAGAGCGGGTCAGGGGGTGTAGCAAACCGAAAGATGAAAGAAGAAGTAGCCATGGTGGCTTCAAGTATGAGAAACCCCCATCAACCCCGAGGTTACTTCCCTTCAAACACCCGCAATATTATTATCCTCACCAGGACGTGGCTTGTTCCATGGCTCCTCAGCCTTATGCGATGATGAATGCCCAGCCATACGCTCGGCCACAATAACAGTTTAACCAAAACCGAGCTTCACCTCCTAGAAATAACCCTCCTCACCAAGCTCCATATAATCCCCGTCCCCCTCAAAATAATTTTCCATACAATGCCCGTGCCTGTGAGCTTCCCAGAAGAACCAACTTCACGCCCATTGGTGTATCATACTTTCCCTAAGCTGGTCCAAATGGGTCTATTGCAACCCGTACCCCTGAACAGGCAAAACCTAGAGTCACCCTCCTACCGACCCAATATCAGATGTACTTATCATTTTGGGGCAGAAGGGCACGACACCGAGGGCTGTTGGACTCTCAAAAGAGCGATCGAAAACCTAATAGAGCAAAAGAGGGTAGTGCTGAAAGATGAAGAGATCCCAAATATGACTAATAATCCATTGCCGGCTCACAACAAAGGGTCAGTTATTGGGATGATTTGTGAAGATAAAGAGTTTGACCTGGCTCTGAAAGCTATCATTGCATCGCCGATGTTGAAAAGAAGCCAAGGGCGGTCGCAAAATCAAGAAAAGGGGGAGAAGAAGAGCAACTCCACTCCTCGAAGTGTAGAAAAGACTGTAGAAGCCAAGACAGGGGCAACACCTCCTAAAGATGTCATTCTTTATGTTCCCCGGCCCCCCGGGAAAGAACAGTTTGTGTTGATTCCCCCCAAAAGGTTCGAGCTAAACAAGATGTACGTACCAAAGGGGACATATGTGGTGCGGGGACCGGTAATTTCACCAAGGCTGAATGAGGCCGTGGTTATCAGCCGCGCACCACAGAAGCCCGTGAAAGATCCCACTGTCATCCCCTAGAATCACAACAAGGCGGTGGTGACGTACAAGGGAAAAGAAATCATGGGGGAAGTGAATGAAACAAATCCGGTTGGGAAGTACCTCTATTTGGATGAAGTGAACAATGCCAAACAAAAACTCTTTTCGCCTAAAAAGCCAGTCAGCGCCGAAGAAGCAGAGGAATTCTTCCAAAAAATGAAAACTGTGGACTACGAGGTAATTGACCAACTCCGGAAGTCTTCCTCACAGGTCTCGATTTTGACTCTACTAATAAGCTCGAATGAGCATTAGAAAGTGTTGATAAAGACCCTCAATGAAGCATACGTTCCGATTGAAAGTACTGTTGGGCAACTGGGAAGAATGGTGGAGCGATTCTTTGAAGTCAACCGGATTTTATTTAGCAGAAATGACTTTCCCCCGGAAGGGACTGCCCACAACAAAGCTCTTCACTTGACCATTAAATGTGAAGGGTATTACGTGAAAAGAGTCATGCTGGATGGCGGATCTGGGGTTGATATCTGCCCTCTCTCACTTTGCAAAGAATGGAAATCGGGACTGAGAGAATCAAGCCTAACAATGTTTGTGTACGTGCTTTTGATGGCATCAAGAGAGACACAGTAGGGGAGATTGATTTGATCTTGGCTATTTGTCCTGAGGATTTTGAAGTGACATTTCAGGTCTTGGACATGGACACCTCATACAATTTTCTCCTAGGAAGGCCTTGGATCTATGCTGCAAGGGCCATTCCTTCTACTCTCCACCAAATGGTAAAGTTTGAACACGAAGATCAGGAAATTGTGGTACATAGAGAAGACGAAGGAAGCACGTGTCCTCAACCCTTTCTATCAAATTCGTCAATCATGGTCGCCACTGAAATGATCAAGAACGGGTATATGCCTGGGAAGGGGCTGGGGGTATCTTTGCAAGGTATCACAGAACCTATCACTCTGGCTGCCAGTGAGAAGTTTTTCGGTATGGGTTTTCAAGCCACAAAAGATGATGTGACATGGCCAAATGAACGAAAGAGCAATGGTTTGGTGTTGCCTCAGCCGGTCCCATATCTCTCCAAAATATTCACCAATCTAAGATACATAGAGGAAGAAGATGAGGCCTTCACGGCCGAGGAAATTGAAGACATACGTGGAGCCATGAGGCAAATGTTGTATGAGGCTCACATGGTCCGGCCGAGAGACGGCTCGAGCACTGCTGAGGTACAATATATGGCGCCTATGCCAAGCTGCAAAACTGGATGGCTACTCCGTTCCCAGTCAGGCGAGAATTTTGGTTGTCCAGTCTTGCCACCTTTTCTGCATTTCGAGTTATTCCAGGGTGTAACTCGAATGTTTCTTTTAGTTTATTGTCTTTAAAATTCAATGTAAACCCTTCTATCTTCAAATTCAATGAAATAAAATCAATATTTCATCGTTTATGAATCTCTTTGTTTATTCTTTATGATTTTGCCACTTTTCTTATTTCTTCTTTCAGTTCTAATAATGCGGACATAAATAATATGACATGCTTGTGGACTTCATACCCAGATCCTGACACGCTGTTTAATTGTGAAATAATGAATCAAGAACCAGAATACGAATGAAGATGAGGCTTTTATGGAAATAAACCGAGAATTGGAACAATTTGAGAATAAGCCAAAGGCAAACTTAAATGAAACTGAGCCAGTTAATTTGGGTAGTTCAGAAGAGGTCCAGGAAACCGTGATAAGCATTCACACTAATGAAAGAACTAGGGATGCATTGATCCAACTTTTGTTCGAGTTCAAAGACGTGTTTGCCCCGATCCTATCATGATATGCCGGGATTGAGAGTTGATTTAGTGGTGCACAAATTACCAACTTACCCCGATCATCCCTCTGTCCAGCCAAAATAGAGAATGTTCAAAATCGATATCAATGACAAGATCAAAGAAGAGGTCACCAAACAGTTAAAAGCGGGGGTGATCCAAGTGGTACCATACACCACATGGTTGGCTAATGTGGTTCCAGCGCCAAAGAAAGATGGGAAAACCCGAGTGTGTGTTGATTATCGGCATCTGAACAAAGCAAGTCCAAAGACAACTTTCCTTTGCCAAACATCCACATCCTTGTTGACAACTGTTCCAAACATGAGATACAGTCTTTTGCGCATTGTTATGCTGGATATCGTCAGGTCTTGATGGACGGAGAAGATGCGGAAAAGACAGCCTTCACCATAACCTGGGGCACTTACTGTTACAGGGTCATGCCTTTTGGTTTGAAGAACGTCGGGGCAACATACATAAGAGCTATGACTGCCATCTTTCACGACATGATGCACCAAGAATGAGGTGTATGTGGATGATGTGATCACTAAATCCAGAACGTAGGACGACCATGTTTGGGATCTGAGAATGTTCTTTGAGCGTCTGCGTAAGTATCACTTGAAGTTAAATCCAGCTAAATGTGCATTTGGAGTTCCGTCTGGCAAACTTTTGGGATTTATTGCCAGTCGGGGGGGCATCAAGCTAGATCCAACAAAGATAAATTCTATTCGGGATTTTCCTCCTCCGAGAACCAAGAAAGAGGTTATGAGTTTGTTGGGAAGGTTCAATTACATCAGCCGGTTCATTGCTTAGTTGACATCCACTTGTGAGCCCATATTTAAGCTATTGAAGAAAGATGCGGCGATTAGATGGACAGATGAGTGTCAAGAAGCTTCGACAAAATCAAAGAATATCTGTCGAATCCACCAGTCTTGGTCAAACCCGAACCTGGAAGGCCACTATTTTTGTATTTGACATTTTTGGAATTCCTTTGGATGCGTTCTCGGGCAGCACGATGTGACCAGGAAGAGAGAACATGCAATATACTATTTGAGCAAGAAGTTTACTAGTTATGAAGCCAAATACACTTTGTTGGAAAGGACTTGTTGCGCCCTTACTTGGGTCCCTCAGAAGCTTAGGCATTACTTGTTGGCCTACTCCACCTACCTTATAACCAGGATGGACCCTTTGAAGTACATATTCTAGAAGCCGATGCCCACAGGGAGGCTAGCAAAATGGCAAATACTGCTCATCGAGTTTGACATAGTCTATGTCACCCGAACGACAATGAAAGCTCAAGCTTTAGCGGATGACCTAGCCGATAATCCCGTTGATGATAAATATCGTCCATTGAGTACTTACTTTCCGGAAGAGGAAGTAAATTCAGTTGAGTTAATCTCAGAGACACCAATGCTTGGAAAATGTTCTTCGATGGAGCTGTGAACGGAAAAGGTGTCGGGATTGGGGCAATCTTGACTCACCCACTAGTTATCACTATCCGGCCACAACCCACCTTCGATTTTTCTGCACAAAGAACAACACCGAGTATGAAGCCTACATTATGGGCATGAACATGGCAATTGACCAAGATGTGGAAGAATTGTTAATAATGGGAGATTAAGACTTGAATATCCGACAAGCTCAGGGAGAATGGGAAACACGGGATGTCAAGCTTATTCCATACAGGCAACATGTGGAAGATCTTAACAAGCGGTTCAAGTCCGTCGAGTTCAGGTACATTCCTCGGTTTCACAATGAGTTAGCTAATGCACTAGTTACTTTGGCCTCGATGTTGCCATATCCAGGAAACGTCCACATTGACCCACTGGAAATCCAAATTCGAGAAAGGCATGGTTATTGCAACGCAATTGAAATAGAGCCTGATGTTCAGCCATGGTATCATGATATCAAAAGATTCTTGAAAACAAAAGAATATCCCGAGCAAGCTAGTAGAGATCAAAAGAGAACCATTAGAAGGCTTGCCAGTGGCTTCTTCTTAAGTAGAGAGGTTCTGTACAAAAGGACTCCAGATATTAAGATGTGTGGATGCCCAAGAGGCTAGAAGAATCATGAATGAAGTGCACATAGGAGTGTGTGGTCCCCATATGAATGGGTACGTCCTTGCAAAGAAAATCCTTCGAGCAGGCTATTACTGGATGACTATGGAAAAGGATTGCTTCAGTTTTGTCGGAAAGTGTCATCAGTGTCAGGTACACGGTGACTTGATTCATGCACTCCCTTAAAAGTTACATCCTTTGTCAGCACCGTAGCCGTTCGTTGCTTGGGGTATGGATGTCATTGGGCCAATCGAGCCAAAAGCTTCAAATGGGCACAGATTCATATTGGTTGCCATTGACTACTCACAAAATGGGTTGAAGCAGTCACTCTCAAAGTCATTACCAAGAAAGCAGTGGTAGACTTTGTGCACTCTAACATCATCTGTCGTTTTGATATTCCTACAACTACCATTACAGACAATGCTGCAAATGTCATTTGATGAGGGAGGTATTGAAGAATTTAAGATAACGCATCGGAACTCTACCCCTTATCGGCCCAAAGCTAATGGTGGTGTTGAAGCAACAAACAAAAATATCAAGAAGATCCTTAGGAAAATGATTCAAAGTTCTAGATAATAGCATGAAAAGTTGCCATTTGCATTGTTGGGATATCGCACAACCGTGCGCACATCAGTTGGAGCGACACCATATCTATTGGTTTATGGCATTGAAGCCGTAATACTTGAAGAAGTTGAAATTCCATCTCTTCGAATTATCGTTAAAGCCGAGGTTGAGGATAGTGAATAGGTCAAAACCTGTTTAGAAAAGTTGACTTTGATTGATGAAAAGAAGATGGCCGCAGTTTGCCACGGGCAGTTATATAACCAAAAAGTGGCCCGTGCCTACAACAAGAAAGTGCGGCCTAGGAGTTTTGAGGTGGGGCAACTCGTTTTGAGACGTATTCTCCTGCATCACAAGGAAGCAAAAGGAAAGTTCTCTCCAAACTGCAAAGGTCCGTACATTATAAGAAAATTGTTGCCAAGATTGGCCTTGTACTTGGGCGACATTGAAGGAAATGACCCTGAAACTGCTGTCAATGCAGACGCGGTCAAAAGGTATTACGTTTAACCCTTCGGCAGTACGAATATTATCCGATTGGGATGACGAAGGTTTTCATTCTCGCTATCCCAAACACTTCAACCCTTTTCTAACCCTTTGAACCAGATTACCTTTCTTTGATTACCCTTATTGGAACCCGAAAACGTTCGTAAACCAAAAAAACAAAAAAAACAAAAAAAAATCAAAAACAAGGTTTCCTTGAACTACGTTCGACATGATTCCGAAAGGATACGTAGGCAGCCTCTCTCTGGAGTTCAGTCACACAAAAACAAAAATCCATACTTCCCTAATGTTGAAACTCGGGAAGAATTTATAATGGTTTAGCGGCGGTTCGCCTGAAAGGTTCAAAAGTTGTAATTCAATCCGATCGTTTACCTTAAACCCTATTCAAAGTACTTCTGATAAATTGTTAAACATGTTCAAAATGGAAGGATGTCGGAATCTGATACAATCAAATGAGAGAGTCTTATTGGTGAAAACCCACACGGGGACCGTAAGGCGATGGTGAGCAGAGAAATTGAAAATGAGAGAGTCTTGTTAGTGAAAACTTGTAAAGAGCACTATATGGCGACGGTAAGTAGAGAAATAAGAGAGGTCAGTTGGTGAAAACCCGCAAAGGGCACCAGTGGTCGAGAAAAGAATTCCTTACAACCATCGGCACTGATAGAGTCCTGGCAAGGTTTCTCAGTTTTTAGATATAAGTTGTGATGGGTTAATGAGAAATTGGATGGTTGCGCAGATCAGGTATCCAAACCAAGAAGCATGTCATGTTTATTGAAGTTTGAATGCACTCCAGATAAGTCCTTCTTTGCTTCTCCCGAAAGGGACACTTCTCGTTAAATTCATTATCTGGTCCTTTGTTTACTTTTCTTTGAATCCCTTTCAGTTTGATGTTCCTCTGAAACTAATACAAAGAAAAGATGGCAAGATTGGTTTTACATGGTTCTTAACAAAAGCCAAAATTCAAGGGAAAGCACCCAGCCTCAGCAGGCGCATCAAGTCGATCTCGACTGGCCATGATGGCCGATGCCCCAGATTCCAAATTTTTGAAAAGGAAAGAAATCCAAATCAAGTGCCCATAAAGGCAAAGTAAGATGAAAAGGCCAAAGCCCCACACGGGCTAACCGTCACGCGGATTTTTGGAAAATCAAGATCCCTGGTTTGAGAAAGGAAACCGATCTCCAGAAGCCAGCGAGTGTTGGTACCCAATTTTTCCCAGTATCTTTAAATATGTAAAATACCATCAAAATATCCTATATAGGCATATAAGTATATCCCAAGGTTGCATTGTTTTCCTTTAATTTTTTGAAGATTTTTTAATCAATTTACTGCCCTAATTTATCAAGAAAAACCCAATAATTGTCACCAAAATTATTATTTTTGTGATTCATTTATTGGATTCTCATATTTATACTAAAATATAGCTAAGATATTTTTTACATGTTTTTACAAATTTATTTAGCAGTTTTAAGGATAAAATTTCATAATTGCAATATTAGCCATTTTAGATTTAAATTCGCATGTTTACAAAATGGGATTTTATATTTTTCAAATCAATTTATAAATCATATTACTGCTTTCAATTAGTTTTCCGAAATTTATTTACTATTTTTTATAAATTAAATGAGGAAAAAGGCCTATTTAATTTACAGCAAGATTTGGCCTTCTAATTTAGCCTAATTAAACCCAATACCCAACCCAAATTAAACCAACCCAGATATCCAAGCCCAATCCTAAATCTACTCGACCCAACCCGGATTAAATCTTGGCCGTTAATCAATTTTGATCAACGGTCTAGATCCGCCCTTACCAAATTAAACCAAACGACCCCCCAAGACCCCTCTAATTTCCTCACTCGTCTCTATCTCTCTATCTCTGGTTCTCTCTAGAAGCTTCCCCCTTCTCCTCTGCTCCGATGGATTTCACTCACCTTCTCCGGCCACCCCCTGGCCTGAATCTATGGTGGTCTCACCACCTACTAGCCTTCCATGGTGCATACACGCTTGGTTGCTGAAGTTCCATGGTCTGACCACGAAGAAGCTGGGTCCAGACCTTGTTGATTCAAGTTTTATGGCCATCTCCGGCCTTGCTCCGGCAAGCCATGGTTTTTCGAGCCTGGCTTCGACCCCTCCTGCATAGATCAACAACTATCCTAGCCTTTCTCACCATTTGGGTTCCTCTGAAACCCTAGCTTTTGAGGTTCTTCTATTTTGTTTAGATCTGTTCTAGATCCATGTTTTCCCTAAACTTTTAAATGATTTCTTGATATTTCTTTCAGAAGTTATGCTTTCAAAACCTTTATATTTGTCCGATTTAGGGTTTTTCTTTTCTTTTTTTGTGTTCTTTATATGTTTCTCTACTGTGTTCTTTATATGTTTCCCTACTGTGTTCTTTATACGTTTCTCTACTATGTTCTTTATATGTTTCTCTACTGTGTTCCTGTTAAGTTTCTTCTAATATGATTCTTAATACGCTTCTCCTACTGTTCTTATTGGTTTCATCCATTAGGTTTCTTATTAGTTCCTCTACTATGTTTCTTTGAGTTCCTCTACTGTGTTTCACATGTTGTTCTTTTACTATGCTTCTCACGAGTGCCTGTTACTGAAAGAGCATGTTAAAGGTCTCAGTTCCTTTCTGAGACCTCTGAACTTGTTTCGATTAGTATCTTTTTCCTTGATTACTTTTCCTCTCATCTCTACACTCGATTGATGGTAAAACCCTAGAATTTGGGGATTCATCCGAGTTTGAGAACATTGGCTATGTGGTATGACTTTATCTTTGAAATTGTCTGATTTCAGAAACCCTAACTATTTTGAGTTTCTGAATTTGTTTCATCTGTTGCTCAACTGAGTTTTGAAATCATTGTTTCAACCTCTGTTTCTTTAAGAAATTCTGATTCTCCACTAATACTCTTCTAAGGTCTTTACATTGGACCTTTTGTATGCTATTTGATACTATCTCTCTTCTATATTTTATTACCTACTGATTTTGCAATAACATGACGTTTTTCTTTCCCCTAAATTCAGCTTAGCATGTTTGTATGCTCTTTATATGTGTTGACTTCCCTCTAAAATGGCTTTCAATTTTGATTCATTTCAGACTTCCTTTTGTATAGGTTTGATTGATTTCTTTCCTTGTTTGCTGATTTCCCTGTGACTCGATTTAAGTTAAAAACATTCCTCACGTTTTCTGACTTGGTTCATTCATGGACCAGTGATTACAAAATCTCTGATCCTTGATTTACTGTCTACTAATTGATTTTTCTTACCTTATTTATGTAACCATTGTCACACCTCCTTTTTCCTACACCCGGAAGGGCATAAAGGAGTTTTTCCAATTAAAGGACAATGGAAACGGGATTATTTAAAAGATTCAGAATCGCCACTTGGGAGATTTATGGTGTCCCAAGTCACCGGATTGAATCCCGAGTCGAGGAAAAAATTGACTCTGTTAACAGTCCGCGAACCAGAAATCCGAGTAAGGAATTCTGTTAACCCGGGAGAAGGTGTTAGGCATTCCCGAGTTCCGTGGTTCTAGCACGGTCGCTCAACTGTTATATTCGGCTTAATTATCTGATTTTAAAACAAGTTTTAAACCTATGTGAAATTTTAACTTTAATCGCTTTTATTTTTTAGAGAAAATTGCAACGTTATTAAAACACGTCTCAAACCACGTCACATAAATGCACCCGTGGTCTTAGACATATTTTAACATCGTTGAGATTTGGATTTGGGTCATATAAATGCGCACCCGAGTTTAGGAAGGTAATTTTATTAAAAGACGCGCCTAAGGCAACTACGCATTAGCAACTTTGCGAGGGCCATGAAAATTCGCTAAATGGCACACCTCGAATTCTAAGGACAAAACAATATTAAATGAGGGCCATGCAGTTGTCATTTTTGTTTGCCATGGCGCGCCTCGACTTTCAATTCTATAAGGGCATCTCAACTATATTTGGAGGGCCATAAACTATTTCGCGTTATTTAATACGGCTCATCTCAAATTAAACAAACAATAATTATTTGAAGGAAGCTACTAGACCTCTAATTATTCAACTATTGCTTAGAGTTTTGGTCGAAAACTAGAAGAAATGACTGATTTACTTATACCCAACCACAAGCCTAGTCCGTATCTGACAACGCCAAAGGAACACATATCGAATTTCTACAGCAGCTTGAAAGAGTAAGATTTTATCGCCAAATCAAAGTTAAACTAAAAACGTTGCACATTCTGGGGATCGAAGGNGTTTCTCACCTTGGGGTGCGTGTGTATTGTTCATGAAGAAGAAAGATGGGTCGATGAGGTGTGTATAGACTATCGGCAGTTGAACAAGGTCACTATCAAGAACAAGTATCCGTTGCCGAGGATTGATGACTTACTTTATCAGCTTTAGGATGCCAAAGTGTTTTTGAAGATTGATTTGAGGTCTGACTACCATCAGTTGAAGATTAGGGCATCCGATGTCCCTAAGATGGCTTTTCGGAGTCGGTATGGGCATTATGAGTTCCTAGTGATGTCCTTTAGTTTGACAAATACCCCAGCAACAATTATGGATTTGATGAACCGGGTGTTCAACTGATTTATTCGGCTTAATTATCTGATTTTAAAACAAGTTTTAAACCTATGTGAAATTTTAACTTTAATCGCTTTTATTTTTTAGAGAAAATTGCAACGTTATTAAAACACGTCTCAAACCACGTCACATAAATGCACCCGTGGTCTTAGACATATTTTAACATCGTTGAGATTTGGATTTGGGTCATATAAATGCGCACCCGAGTTTAGGAAGGTAATTTTATTAAAAGACGCGCCTAAGGCAACTACGCATTAGCAACTTTGCGAGGGCCATGAAAATTCGCTAAATGGCACACCTCGAATTCTAAGGACAAAACAATATTAAATGAGGGCCATGCAGTTGTCATTTTTGTTTGCCATGGCGCGCCTCGACTTTCAATTCTATAAGGGCATCTCAACTATATTTGGAGGGCCATAAACTATTTCGCGTTATTTAATACGGCTCATCTCAAATTAAACAAACAATAATTATTTGAAGGAAGCTACTAGACCTCTAATTATTCAACTATTGCTTAGAGTTTTGGTCGAAAACTAGAAGAAATGACTGATTTACTTATACCCAACCACAAGCCTAGTCCGTATCTGACAACGCCAAAGGAACACATATCGAATTTCTACAGCAGCTTGAAAGAGTAAGATTTTATCGCCAAATCAAAGTTAAACTAAAAACGTTGCACATTCTGGGGATCGAAGGAGGCCCATTTTGGATTGAGCACACTCACATCAAGTGCAGAGGGGCAGGGGATCAAGCCCGAATAACAACAGAAAACACTCGGTTTTTACAGATCCCCAAGCCTGATTTGAATCACGATTAAATCTATAATTACTAATCACTGAAACACTGATTGTGATTTAACTAGAGCCACTTATGTCAACAACATTCATATGAAAGTCATTCAAATCACAGAGATTGAAACTTATAGAAATGAACTAACTAGATAGACATTCTCAATGCTATGTTTAAATGGACGAAACAATGACCTTACTACCAGGAATGCACCATGTAAAAGCTGAACACAAAGCAGTCAAGTAGTTCACTAAACTCTTCAAATTCTTATAGCACATCAAATGTAAGTGCTATAATGAGAGTTCATTTATTACAAGGCAATCAGCTAACTACAGAAATAAAAAAACGACATGAATCCGTGTTGAGTGCAACTCGATTATTGCATTCTAAAATAAATTCTTTAACAACCCATGCACTGTTAAGCATCATGTAAATGTAGGTGCACAGCTATAACTTAAAACAAAATTTAACAAATAGAACTTTAAATATGAGAACTAGAAGGAGAAGAAGATTCAAAGCCACTAATCAACAATTTTTCTATTCCAGAATCAATGCTTCATGTTACACTTAGGTGATATCCATAAGAGCGAAGATATACCTGGAATGAAAAGAAACAAAGGGTATGAGGCCAGCACAGCAGTAGGAGATGTTAGCCTCTGATTTGAACAAACAACTAGTGAAATCGACCCAGAAATAATTAGAACCAAGATTCAGCAACTAAAACCAGGAAATCAACTTGAAAACCCAATGGAATAATGACCCTCAGCAAACATGAACCAGAAAATTCTTCCAAAAAAACTCAGTATCACTTCATTTTAAATCTCAAACTAAATCAGAAGATGTGTTTTAGCGTTGAAAATTTCATAAATCAATCCATAAAGGGAAATATCCAATGGAACAGTAATAATCCCAGCCTTTTTGTATTTTTCTGCTTTTTCTCTTCTCCCAAAAAACTGACTTGAAATGCAAGGAAAAGATGCCTTTATAGGCAAGAAAAGTAGGGCAACAACTAGGTATCAGATTTTCCCTTTTGATCCCTTTCATGTTTTCATTTTTGCCTAGATAGCCTTAACTAATTTTCTTTTTTTCTGAATTACCATTAATCCAATTCAGTTATTGCAAGGTAGTACCCCCCTCCCAGCTTCATGGAAGCTTCCCAATCTTGTTACAAAAGATTCTCCTACCCAATTACCCTAAATTACCCCTGAACCCTTGTTTAATTACCCTCCCAACCAAACAGAAACTTGGTCCAACTAATCCCGGTTGATGAGTCTGACCTAGACCCAACATTAGTTTCTTTCTGGGCTCAAACCAAACTTCATGAGCCCAACCTAAAATCTGACAAGGCTTACTACTTTGAAACTAATCACCAAAAACATCACAAATCGCAGAAACTCAAACCAAAAATGAATGAATTACATCAACTATTAATCAACAACATAACTACTCTAACTAGCGAATCATGCATGGACCAACTGACCCCGAAACCAATAATCAAAAGAAACAAAAGAAGAAGAAGAAACAGAGGACAGATGAGACAGAGAAATTAAACTAAAGATAACAAGACAAAAGAAATACCTAACGAAATGCTCGGACAGAAACCAGCGAGGACCTTCGATTTTCCAAGTCATGATTCAATCTGAGGTTAATCATGTGCTTTTTTGCCACAAACACGTAAATAACCTCAGAACGAACCCAAAACCATCGACGAACACTTCAATTGGATAGTTTCGGATTTTTAGGGTTAGACTAGATTCAAGATTCGAGGGCTTCTGGAGTTATTCGAAGGAAACCAACATGGGATTTGGGATGGGGAAGGCCTGGTGTTCATTTAGTGTTAATTTGGTGGGAAAAAGGGTCGGCGCCGCCACCCCAAGGCGGTGGGAAAAGGGGGGCAACGACTAGGGTTCTTGGTATTCTCTGGAGTGGGTGAGGAAGGAGACGAGAGGTAAAAAGGGGGGGGGGGGGTCTTGCATTCGGACAGATTTATACTTATGATATCCCACTTCCTAACCGTTAGATCCTCTAACCTAGACGGCTAGGATTAATCCTCACTATATAAAACGAAGTCGTTTGGTCAGCTAACGGGTGAGACCGGGTACGGGCTTGGGGCTGGGGCGATTTGGGCCGATTTGGGCCGATTTGGGGTAATTTGGGCATTTTTGACCTGGGCTGGGGCGGAGAAGCTAAGACTGGCCCAATTTATTCCTTTTCACATTTTTCCCAAATTCCTTTTGTTTTCCCTCTTTTCTTCTTTTTTTTTCTTTTTTTTTCAAAATTGAATTAATTCCTAAATTAACCCTTAGAAGCCCATTAACTTAAATGAAAATACCAATTAAACCTAAATGATAATTGACACAAATAATGTATATAAAAAAAATTAAAAGAAAACTACTCAAAATCAAGGTTAAAATCAAAAGGTGCAAATTAAAATATTTTTGTGATTTTCCCTTTTTATAAAATAATTAATTACTAATTAATCCTTAAAAATGCAAAGTGAAATCCTAAAATGCAAATGCACATATTTTGTATTTTTTCATTAATTAAAATGCACAGACAAAAAAAATTGCAAACAATTAACAGAAAATGCCACGAAAATCCACAAAATTGCAAATAATGAAAAGAAATTTATTTTGTTTTGAAATTATGGGAGTAATTCATATAGGGCAAAAATCACGTGCTCACAGCTGCCCCTCTTTGCTTGGAAACACGAAGAGTTTTCGTGCAAAGATAAAGTGAGCGGATACGAGCGATTTTTGCCCGTTTGAATACTTCGTGGGAAGAATTTTTTGAAAGATTTGACCGCACCCTGCTTCCGAGGTTGCCTACATATCCTTGGATGAAAAGGAATCAGGTCAGTGTAGTTCAGGAATGTTTGGTAGCTGGGACTACCACGAAGCTGTGATTTCACTGTTGCAGCTGCTGCTGCTACTGCTTACTGAACCCCCTTATTACACCATGTCGAAATAAAAAGAAGCTAGACTAGGCTAAGATCTATAAATTCCAAAACCTATCTATATCTTCAAACTTGATCTTGCAGCTTTTGTTGCCATGCTGACTTGTATTCTTCTAGTGAAATTCCTCTGTTGTCCACTTGAATTGTAATCTGAGA
Organism: Nicotiana attenuata; assembly: GCF_001879085.1. NCBI lineage: Eukaryota > Viridiplantae > Streptophyta > Magnoliopsida > Solanales > Solanaceae > Nicotiana > Nicotiana attenuata. The sequence goes on from NW_017670316.1 coordinate 143,684, forward strand.
TATTTTCCCTTCCTCCGGTGGATGCCTGACTGCCAAGACTTGAACTGTACTCTGAGATGTTTTTCCTTGCTCTCCAGGTGGGCGCCTGATTGCTGAATTTGAAATGTATTCCCTTGTTCTCCAGGTGGGCTCCTGGTTGCTGAACATGAAATGTATTCCCTTGTTCTCCATGTGGGCTCCTGATTGCTGAAACTTGAATATATTCCCTTGTTCTCCAGGTGGGCTCCTGATTCCAACAAAAATAGACAAAACAACGAAAAACCTGCCCCAGTTTGGTGGCTGGGCACATATGTGATTGTAAACTAAATCATGTTACCAAATATCAGTAAGAACTTGAAAGCTGAAACTTGAATTATACTCCTTTGTTCTCCAGGTGGGCGCCTGATTGCTGAAACTTGAATGTATTCCCTTGTTCTCCAGGTGGGCTCCTGATTGCTGAACTTGAAATGTATTCCCATGTTCTCCAGGTGGGCTCCTGATTTCAACAAAAACAGACAATACAAAGAGAATGTCTGCCCCAGTTTGGTAGCTGGACACATAGGTGAGTGTTAAACTGAATCATTCTACCAATTATTATTAAGAATTTGAAAGCTAAGTCCTATTATCCAGGGAGGTCCTGACAACTCTTAATTAAACGTCAATTATAGATCTATGCTGTATCTTCTAAAGGTATTACTTCCGCTAAGTCCTGTTATCTAAGAGGGTCTTAAACTACATCCTATTATCTAGGAAGGTCCTGAAAACTCCTAATTGAATCTTATCTTAAACATGAAAACTTTGACACCAACTTACATTCCTCTATGTTATTCATGATTATTTTGAAATTTAACTAAGCCACATTTTCCAGGAAGGTCCTGAGAGTTTACGATCAAACCTGTTTTGGTGCTTGCTCTTTCCCCTACGGAGAGTTTCTCCAAAACAAACAAAATTTCTTCCCCTGTTTCAATCAAAGGAAAATCTGGTCAGTTTAAAATGGTGGTTAGTTGATGGCATTCTTGCTGAATGTATCTCCGCTGCCATGTTTTGTTTTGACCTGCTTCCCCGAACTGGCCCTGAACCGCTTGACTTACTTTTAAACCCCATGACCTTTGACGACTCGAGTGTTCTGTACCCATACTGTTGTTTTACACCTCTGACCCCTTTATCTGAACCTTTGCATCTCCCACGACATTACCAAATCATTCTACCGATGAAACTTTCGGTGATTCCTTGTATCCCACTTTTCATCATGCTATCTTTGGTATGTTCTGGCCACACTGTGCTTTGCCATTTTGGAAGCTGGTAGTGAGCTTTGAAATCCTTTCTCATTTGCTTTGAGCAAGACTGACATTGGAATATCTTAGAGAAACAAAACCCCAAAAGAAATGAAATGCAATGACCTTGATAGTTAAGGATAAAGAAAATCCAAAACTGGACGACTTACTAAAAGGAAAAAAGGGAAAGAGACTTATCTGAGTGGAACAGCTGGTACCATTGATCATGACATGCATTTCGGACTAATCGGCCCAATCCGTCCAACCAATCAACTTTCAGTTGCCATACTTTGTTGCCCCAGAATTCCATAACCTAATTTCTTCACCCAAACCCTAACCTTGTTCATCCTGCGGTGTCCTGAACGGTTTTCACCCACAGACCTCTCTCATTTGTTCACTTCTCAACTCACTTTCGCGTTAAGGTGCCCGTGAGGGTTTTCACCAATAAGACTCTCATTTTCATTTCTCTCAGCACCCGTCGCCTTGCGGTGCCCGTGAGGGTTTTCACCAATAAGACTCTCTCATTTTTTATTTCTCTCAGCTCCCGTCTCCTTACGGTGCCCGTGAGGGTTTTCACCAATAAGACTCTCTTATTTTTTATTTATCTCAGCTCCCGTCGCCTTACGGTGCCCGTGAAGATTTTCACCAATAAGACCCTCTCATTTTCATCACTTTTCCTGCTTGGACCGGAGTGTTGCCCCTGATATGAATCACCTCTTCCTGCTCGACTTGGCATTTCTGAAGACTGATCAGAAGGTCATTCTTTGGACCGTAATGTGGGCTTTTGGATAGGGTTAGAAAGAAAGGGTATTAAAGGCTCAAAAACAATTCAAATGGGTTTAAAAATTACAACTTTCGGAATCAAATTTCTTACAACAACCACAACTTTTGCCCCAGTTTCTTTGCTTGGGGACTTTTGGATTTTTGTTTTGATGGGACCGAACCGTGAGGCTGCTTACGTATCCTTAAAAGGAATCAGGTCGAACGTAGTTCATGTCATTGGATTTACTTTGTTGTTGTGATTTTTCTTTTCTTTTCTTCCTCGTTCTCTTTTTGTTGTTTTGTTTTTTTTTCTCTTTTTTTCTTTTTCTTTTTCTTTTTCTTCTCTTTTTCTCTTCTTCTTTTTTCCTTCTCTCTCTTTTCATTCTTTTCTTTTCTCTTTTTCCTTTACTTATCTTTCACGCTTGTGTTTCTGATCTTTGCTATTGATTCCGAAAGAGGGGTATGAAAGAAAATAAACAAGGCTCAAAGGGGGTAACGAAGCATAAAGTGTTTAGATAGCAGAACAAAATTCCTTCTCATTCCAGTCTTCAAAACATGCCAAGTACAAACAAATACAATTTAACCAGAGAAATTCATACATAATATCTCTTGACCGCATCGGAATTGATGGCCATTTCAACACACTTGCCTTCTATGTCTATCAAATACAAAGCACCATTCGACAACACTCTTGTCACGATGAACGGCCCCTACCAATTTGGGGCGAATTTGCCTTTGGCCCCAGCCTGATATGGAAGGATACGCCTCAACACTTGCTGACCCACTTCGAACTTTCGTGGACGCACCTTCTTATTATATGCTCTTGCCATTCTCCGTTGATATAACTGGCCATGACACACTGCTGCCAATCTTTTCTCATCGATCAAACTCAATTGCTCAGGCGGATTCTGACCTGCTCATCATCATCAATTTCGGCTTCAGCGACAATCCGAAGGGATGGGATTTCAACGTTTCAGAATTAGCTTGGCTTTTAAAACTGGGCCGAAGATTCCTCATGCATGTCATGTCATTGAAACCAGCATAAAAAGAACTGTGTAAGGAAGAAAAGAAAAACAAAAATAAAATTATCAGGAATGATGAAAAAAAGAAATTGTTCATTGAAATCAAAAGATAACAAGATTTATGCATCCAAACAGACGGAACATAGAATCTGAATTACACCCCTGGAATAATCCTGATAAATTGAAAGAAAATCAAAGCAAACTACCAAAACTCCTTCCGGGTAGGGAGAGGAGTAGCTTCCCAATTGTTAATCTTTGCACTTGGCCCGACAAATTGCATATCCGCCTTGCTAGAACCCTCTCCAACTTCCACCATGTTCACATCGTCGAACAACTTCTCGAACCTTTCAATCAAATCTTTATCAAGATCAACCACAGAACTAGGAACTGTTGTTACTGGGCGCTTCCCAACGTCTGGCTTGACAATGACAGGATCTGTGTGGGCACCCTCCACAATCACGACAGGCTTGTTCGCCACTCCTGGCACAACCACTTTTGCCTTTTCTTGTTTCGTTGCAACCTCACTTTAGGACTCCTTCTCAACTACCACTGGTTTAATGTCTGTCCCTTTCAACATGATCAATGACTTTCCATTTGTTGACTTTTCACTCGGCCTGACTTCACTGGACCTGATCATCATTACAGTCTACGAGGGCTTCCTAGGCTCTCTTCCTTTATGCACTATCTCAATCATATTGGTCTCATGATAAGCTGAGAAGGGATTCCGGTTGATATTGGGTGCCTCGAGGGATTGAACCTCGATCCGATGGGTATCAATGAGCTCTTGAATAGCTGTTTTCAATTGCCAACATTTCTCTGTGTCATGTCCTAGAGCGCCTGAACAGTATTCGCAACTCAACGAGTGATCCAGATTTCTTGTAGGGGGATTTGGCAGCTTAGACTCAATCGGATTCAACATACCCAACTGTCTCAATCTGTGGAATAGACTAGTATATGATTCTCCCAATCGAGTGAAAGTCTTCTGCTTCTGCGACCTCTCATTCTTGAAGGCTTGATTTGGTCGGAAACCTGTTCCAGGGGGATTTCTGTAGGCTCTTGGGGGAGGGTAGGTGCTTTGTGGAGCTGGGTAAGTATTCTGTGGGGTTGGCGCACGCCATTGTGCGTGGGCAGGAGGCTGAGTGTATGTTTGAGCATGATGGACAGAGAAGTGAGGATCTGGAGGCGGGTAGTAGTGTTGCGGTGGGCAACATAGAGTGTGGGGGTAAGTTTGGGGGTGGGGTCGAGGCTGGTTATAGTAAGGTGACGGGCCCCTGGACCAAGCTCTTGACTCAATTACCACAACGTCCTCTTTCTTCTTTTTCCCCAGTACACCCCAGTGCCATTTTGAATGGCCTAGGAGGTCGTCTTGATTGCTGAATAACTCATGATTTTGGTGGACTTGAGTCCTTCCTCTACCATGCTTCCCATTTTTACCACTTCGTTGAAGGATTTCCCTACCGCTGACACCAAGTGACCGAAATAAGTGGGCTCCAAGGCCTGCAAGAAATAATCAACCATTTAACTCTCTTTCATTGGGGGGTCAACCCTCGCTGCTTGCTCTCTACAACAGAAGTCGTATTCTCTGAAACTTTCCCTGGGCTTCTTCTCAATCTTCGTCAATGACAGACGGTCTGGGACAATATCAAGATTATATTGAAAATGGCAGGCAAATGCTTGGGCTAGGTCGTCCCAAGTGTACCACCGACCATGATCTTGTCGGGTGTACCATTCCAAAGCCGAGCCACTTAAACTTTGACTTAAATACGCCATTAGTAATTCATCTCTTCCGCCTGCCCCTCTCATCTTGCTACAAAAACCTCTCAGGTGTGCCACTGGATCACCATGCTCGTCATATAAATCAAACTTGGGCAACTTGAACCCTGCTGGTAATTGGACATCTGGGAACAGACATAGGTCTTTATATGCCACGCTTACTTGTCCACCTAGCCCCTGCAATTCCTGAAAGATTGCTCCAAGCTCTTGACTTTCCTAATCATCTCTTCTTGCTCAGAATTCTTAGGAGGCTTCTCAGTTTCTGCCGAGAGATCAAAATGAGGAGTGTAAGAACATGGTTCTGGTGCTTTGAAGGTCGTCTGGGGGATAATAATGGTTGTCGTGAGTCTAAAACAGGGGCTCACTAGAAGATCGGTGTAATGCAGCAGGTGGAGGTGCCACAAAAATAGGAGTGTTTGGTGGAGGAGGGTATGGGATGTGTTTGGGCGGTGGATTTGGTGGTTTTTGGGAGGTGGTGCCATAGCATTGTTGGTAAGTGGGAAAGGCTGGAGACGAGTTCACAGTAGGAGGCTCCTGTGGTTGAGCCAATGGTGGGATATAAGCAGGGTTGGCGGGATAAACCGGTGGTGGATGCCCCTTTGACCAGGCCTGGTACATTTCGCCAATTTGATGCTTTAACTTATGCATCTCTTCCTTCTTCGCATTAACATCCAATTCATCCACCTCTCTTGACGGATCGACAATACTCGCCTCTAGTTCTTGGTTGGCCATGTTTAGCTTGTCCTTAGATCGGGTGTTGTAGGAGTGAGTTGCCAGATGCCAATCAACTAACCACCTGCCTGGACTCAATACATCAACAACAACCTTGTTAGCGATTAGGGCTTTAACAGATTGGTAACCGCACATTTTGGGGGATATGAATGCACCTAAGCAGTTAACTGTTTCTATTATGCCTTTGATCGGTTGCATGCATCATCCCGGCTTTCCTTATTTCCATTTTCCACTTTTTTTTTTCATTTCTCTTTTTCTTGCCTTTGCTTTCTCTCTGTTTTTGTTCTTTCCTCCCTCCCTCTTGTTTTGCCATTGTTTTCTTCTCTCAGTTTCTTATTTTCTCTCTTTTTCTTTCCATTTTCTCTCTTATTTTTCCTCTTTTCTTCTTTTGTTTTTCCTCTCTTATTTTTCCTCTCTTTCTTTTTCCTTTTTGTATTTGGTTACGGTCGAATCCTATGGAGATTGCCTACATATCATGACCCTACATGAATCAGACCAAGCGTAGTTCTTGAAGACATAATTGAAAAATAAATAATAAAAATATTTTGGGATTTTTTCATAAAAAATAAATGCTTTGATTACAAAACTAACAGACTCAAAACTAACAGACCCTGAAAAGATGACAATACAGACTCAAAAGGACTAACAGACTCTGAAAAGATAAAAATACAGACTCAACAAAGATCACAAATACATTAATGCCTCGAAAGCTCCTGGGGCCCGCGGGGCATCATTCGGCCTCGCCGCGGGCCTATATGCAAGATCCCCTTAAAGCCTCTCTAAATCACTCATGATTTATCGGACAAATGTCATCACCGCCGCAAAGAAAGTGGTGCGGGTCGTATCCTCACATGCTTGGCATTTCACAACAATGTAATCGGCAATGGTTCTGATCCTTTCTCGGATTCTGCCCTTTTCTTGAAGCAATCGCCCTATCTGCTGACTCCGGGCTTCTAGCACTTGAGAGTCGTGAAGGTGTTGATTTTGCAACTGTTGTATTTCTTCCTCCATCTGAGCCATCAAATCATAACAGTGTTCTCTGTCAGCTTTGAAGTCCTTAGCCTGCTTGGCTGCCTCATTCTCAAGACTAGTTACTTTTCTCCTCAAGCTGGTGATTGTCCCTTCGTAGTTCCTTTTCATTTGTTGCACAAACCTTGCCCGTTCTTCCGCCTTCTTCGCCCGTTGTGCCCGTACTTTCTCTAAACTTGCCTCAGACTTTTCCAGGTCATCCTGACAATCCAGGACTTTCTTTTTCAGACTGCTCATAAGCTTTTCGTCCGCCCGGCTTCTTTCGGGGTTTCTGGCAGCTATTTTCATCTTCCGGATTTGATTTTTGAGGGCTTCATTTTCTTGAATTAGTTTTTTCTTTTCTCCCTCATCTGCTGTAGCCTGCAAAGTGTTTTCAAAATGAAGGTCCATGACTAGCTTTTCTAGCCTGCTTATGGTGGCTCTGTACTCGTTTTCTTTGGTCAGCCAGTCACATTGCACCTGTGCTCCATCGGTGAATTGTTGGACATAGGGTCTCTTTGCGGGCCTTTCAGACTCCTGATGAACTCGGGATATTTTACCATACCAAACAGGGTAATAGAAAACACTCCTCAACCGATATATAGATTACTTCTCCGACCGACAGCCACCTGAACGTCCATTCGATTTTGTCTGCAGTCAAGCATCCCAAGTGAGCATGCCATGCTTTTGTACCCTCTTGCAACTCATAACCCTCTACCCGCTTTTTATGTTTTTCAATGCACTCGAGGCCAGTCATACCACAATTAATGTATCTGGGATGGTGGCAAAGATGTTCCACCATCCATAGTTGTAACAGCATATTGCACCCTTCAAAGAACTTTCCCCCTTCTCGGCAAAGGGTCGGAGCTCGGTAAATTTCTGCCAAGATCATCGGTACTATGGTCCCATTTGGCTTTTTCATCATAAAGTCAGCTATCCCTACGAGTCCCAACTCTATATTCCCGTCTTTTCTGGGGCAAATCGAAATACCCAGGAATGCTATTATATAAGCTAATCCTCTCCGAGCTTCCCACTTGACTTGGTTTCCCGCATGAGTATGACCGGTATCTGGTGTCTCGAAGCCACAGGGATTCCTGTAACGTCGGTACAGAAAGTAGAAGATACACCATTGGCCAAATTCCCGTCTTTGACATCCCGAGCGATGCTTAACAAGTCCAAAAATTTGTGAGGGGTTACTGTTCTAGGTGCCACCGGGTATTGCTTTCTAAGATTCCCCTCAAAACCGGCGTAACCTGCTATCTCTTCCAGTGTAGGAGTTAGCTCGAAATCAGCAAAGTGGAATACATTATGTGTCGGGTCCCAAAATGGTATCAAGGCCTCAATTATGTCCTTTCTTGGCTTAACCTTCAAGAGCCCAATAAGACCACCCAACGCTTTTGTCACAACTTTCCTGTTGTCGTCCCCCAAATCATGCCACCACATATGTAGCTCCAAAGGGATCTCCTCACGGACTGAAAAAGGTTCATTTTGATTTGTGCTCATCCTGCACATTTATTAAGGTGATTTTAATTAAAACAAAACTACGACTCATTTTGACTCCAGAAAAATGACCATATTTTTTTCAAAATTTTCACAAAAATATTCGGCTTTGCCAATACGGCCTTTCAGTAGTTCAAAAATAAAGATTTTAAGGCTGTGTCGGCTAACTGGCCAAAACCTTAAAAAATGACTAAAGGTGGCTGTTCTTGCAAAAACAGCCTTCCGGCGCCCTTTTGAGGGACATTTGGCTATTCTTGACAAGAAAGACATCACCTTGCATAATAATTTTTTTTTGTTCTTTTGGGCTATTTTTGCAAAAAGGGAAGTTGGACCCGATGGGGGTTGCCTACGTATTCCACGCCCTATGGGAATCAAACTGGCGTAGTTCGGGAAAATAAAACAAAACCAACTATTTTGAAAACGAAACCTTTCTTTCTTTCTTTTTTTTTTATTTTTTTCAAAAATCAGGCAGAGTTTCAGTACCATTTTGGACATTGGGTTTCCTTTCAAAACACGTGATTACCTCTCTCAACCCTCACGCTGCTATTTTCTTTCCCAAACTCCCCCCTTTTTACTTAAAAGCCGGTCATCATACAAATCCAAAGCAGATAAATGCACAAGTAGGATGCATCAGGATGGTCTGCTATTTTGGGTACACCTGTCCTAGACGGACCCAACCCCTGTGTTGAGTCCCCTAAGTCAAAATGCACATGATGCAGATAAGCGTTCCTACTAGGGATCCGGCATGAGGCTGAGTTATTCTAGTTTTAAAACCTGGGTTTATTTGTTCTAGACCTGGTCTACCTGAGCGGACAACTCGAGCCGAGGGGGGCTGCGTACCGGTAACCAAAAGATCCTCCGGCTTTGCAACTTGTCCGAGCCTCGTCTTATTTGGAATATGACACTAACAGAAAGAAGTCACGACCAGTGTGCACTCCTCGGGAGGAAGAAGAGAAGGGTTTCGTAGCAGTTTATATATACAATTCAGATAATATCAAAGCGGTAAAAAGCAACATTTAGCACATTTAAGCGCGAACATGTAATAAACATCAGATAATAAATAAAACCAAATACAACAATTATTCCAAGCTCGAATTCTCGAACCCTGAACCGAAGTTCTGGGTTCTTTTCCCCAGCAGAGTCGCCAGAGCTGTCACACCTCCTTTTTCCTACACCCTGGAAGGGCACAAAGGAGTTTTTCCAATTACAGGACAATCGAAACAGGATTATTTAAAAGATCCAGAGCCGCCACTTGGGAGATTTATGGTGCCCCAAGTCACCGGTTTGGATCCCGAGTCGAGGAAAAGATTGACTCTGTTGACAGTCCGCGAACCAGAAATCCGAGTAAGGAATTCTGTTAACCAGGGAGAAGGTGTTAGGCATTCCCGAGTTCCATGGTTCTAGCACGGTCGCTCAACTGTTATATTCGGCTTAATTATCTGATTTTAAAACATGTTTGAAACCTATGTGCATTTTTAACTTTAATCGTTTTTATTTTTTAGAGAAAACTGCAACATTATTGAAACACGTCTCAAACCACGTCACATAAATGCACCCGTGGTCTGTGACATATTTTAACATCGTTGAGATTTGGATTTGGGTGAAATAAATGCGTACCCGAGTTTAGGAAGGTAATATTATTAAATGACGCGCCTAAGGCAACTACGCGTTAGCAACTTTGCGAGGGCCATGAAAATTAGCTAAATGGCATACCTCGAATTCTAAGGACAAAACAAGATTAAATGAGGGCCATGCAGTTGTCATTTTTTGTTTGGCATGGCACGCCTCGACTTTCAATTCTAAAAGGGCATCTCAACTATATTTGGAGGGCCATAAACTATTTGACGTTATTTAATACGGCTCATCTCAAATTAAACAAACAATAATTATTTGAAGGAAGCTACTAGACCTCTAATTATTCAACTATTGCTTAGAGTTTTTGTCGAAAACTAGAAGAAAGGACTGATTTACTTATACCCAACCCACAGGCCCAGTCCGTATATGACAACACCAAAGGAACACATATCGAATTTCTACAGCAGCTTGAAAGAGTCAAATTTTATCGCCAAATCAAAGTTAAACAAAAAATGTTGCACATTCTGGGGATCGAAGGAGGCCCATTTTGGATGGAGCACGCTCACATCAAGTGCAGAGGGGCAGGGGATCGAGCCCGAATAACAATAGAAAATACTCGATTTTTACAGATCCCCAAGCCTGATTTGAATCACGATTAAATCTATAATTACTAATCACTGAAACACTGATTGTGATTTAACTAGAGCCGCATAAGTCAACCACATTCATATGAAAGTCATTCAAACCACAGAGATTGAAACTTATAGAAATGAACTAACTAGATAGACATTCTCAATGCTTATGTTTAAATGGACGAAACAATGACCTTACTACCAGGAATGCACCATGTAAAAGCTGAACAAAAAGCAGTCAAGTAGTTAACTGAACTCTTCAAATTCTTATAGCACATCAAATGTAAGTGCTATAATGAGAGTTCATTTATTACAAGGCAATCAGCTAACTACAGAAATAAAAAAACAACATGAATCCTTGTTGAGTGCAACTCGACTATTGCATTCTAAAATAAATTCTTTAACAACCCATGCACTGTTAAGCATCATGTAAATGTAGGTGCACAGCTATAACTTAAACAAAATATAACAAATAGAACTTTACATATGAGAACTAGAAGGACAAGAAGATTCAAAGCCACTAATCAACAATTTTTGTATTCCAGAATCAATGCTTCACGTTACACTTAGGTGATATCCATAAGAGCAAAGATATACCTGGAATGAAAGAAATAAAGGGTAAGAGGCCAGCACAGCAGTAGGAGATGTTAGCCTCAGATTCGAACAAACAACCAGTGAAATCAACCCAGAAACAATTAGAACCAAGATTCAGCAACTAAAACCAAGAAATCAACTTGAAAACCCAATGGAATAATGACCCTCAGCAAACATGAACCAGAAAATTCTTCTAAAAAAACTCAATATCACTCCATATTAAATCTCAAACTAAATCGGAAGATGTGTTTTAGCCTTGAAAATTTCACAAATCAATCCAGAAAGGGAAATATCCAATGGAACAGTAATAACCCAGCCTTTTTGTATTTTTCTGATTTTTCTCTTCTCCCGAAAACTGACTTGAAATGCAAGGAAAAGATGCCTTTATAGGCAAGAAAAGTAGGACAACAACTAGGTATCAGATTTTCCCTTTTGACCCCTTTCATGTTTTCATTTTTGCCTAGATAGCCTTAACTAATTTTCTTTTTTTCTGAATTACCCTTAATCCAATTTAGTTATTGCAAGGTAGTCCCCCCTCCCAGCTTCTTAGAATCTTCCCAATCTTGTTACAAAAGATTCTCCTACCCAATTACCCTAAATTACCCCTGAACCCTTGTTTAATTACCCTCCCAACCAAACGGAAACTTGGTCCAACTAATCCCGGTTGATGGGTCTGACCTAGACCCAACTTCAGTTTCTTTCTGGGCTCAAACCAAACTTCATGAGCCCAACTTAAAATCTGACAAGGCTTACTACTTTAAAACTAATCACCAGAAAAATCACAAATCGCAGAAACTCAAACAAAAAATTAATGAATTACATCAACTATTAATCAACAACATAACTACTCTAACTAGCGAATCATGCATGGACCAACTGACCCCGAAACCAATAATCAAAAGAAACAAAAGAAGAAGAAGAAACAGAGGACGGATGAGACAGAGAAACTAAACTAATGATAACAAGACAAAAGAAATACCTAACGAAATGCTCGGACAGAAACCAACGAGGACCTTCGATTTTCCAAGTCTTGATTCAATCTAAGGTTAATCATGTGCTTTTTCACCAAAAACACGTAAATAACCTCAGAACGAACCCAAAACCATCGACGAACACTTCAATTGGATAGTTTCAGATTTTTAGGGTTAGACTTGATTCAAGATTCGAGGGCTTTTGGAGTTATTCGAAGGAAACCAACATGAGATTTGGGATGGGGAAGGCCTGGTGGTCATTTAGTGTTAATTTGGTGGGAAAAAGGGTCGGCGCCGCCACCCCAAGGTGGTGGGAAAAGGGGGCGGCGGCTAGGGTTCTTGGTATTCTCTGGAGTGGGTGAGGAAGGAGACGAGAGGTGAAAGGGGGGGGGGGGGTCTTGCATTCGAACAGATTTATACTTATGATATCCTACTTCCTAGCTGTTAGATCATCTAACCTAGACGTCTAGGATTAGTCCTCACTAAATAAAACGAGGTCGTTTGGTTAGCTAACGGGTGAGACCGGGTACGGGCTTGGGGCTGGGGCGATTTGGGCCGATTTGGGGAAATTTGGGCATTTTTGACCTAGGTTGGGGCGGAGAAGCTAAGACTGGCCCAATTTATTCCTTTTCACATTTTTCCCAAATTCCTTTTTTTTAAGCAAATCCACTAGGCAGGTGCCTAGGGCTAGTTTTATTAATAACTAAAAAGAAAAAAAAACCACACAGGAAAAGTACAAATAAAGGGGACAATAGCTAGTAGTGTTGCCTCAATGCCTTGGCCATATAATCACTCCTCTGCGCCTCACAATGCCCATATGGCAGCCTCATGTAGAGGAATCATGGTGTAGTTGCCGGCAAAGTCTCACGAGGGCATATAATCTCATGGCCATTTGGATAACTTTCCAAAGGCATAGGACCAGTGCAACACAAACTAAGCTAAACCTTACCTTACTAATCCTAATGAGGCAAATAAAAAGCCTCACCTACTAACAAGCATGTAAAAAAAATGAACTAGCTAACACTAAATATTCTATGATCATCACAGAGTTTATAACATACTCTGTGATGATATTACATAGAAATATACTAATGTGATGATAGAATAAAAAGATGAAGAAACCACCATGGTGTTCTCTTTTTTCTAATCTTGTGAAATCTTCAATTTGTAGTCGCTTGTCTTCATCCATACTCTTTTCAAAATGTCTTCAAAATTCATGCTTTTTTCTTCGAACGATTGGACTTTGTAGATGTAGTTTGGGTAATCTGCCTTTGTTTGGCATTTCTTATTAGAAGTCGCCTTACATTTGCATCTTCATTTACTCTGCCGTCCCAACTTTTATCCCTTGTGCGAGACTTCCTACTTTTTCCACTGTGCATAGGTGATAAATCACCTTTTCTGGCTGCCTCATCCCTACACTGTTGTAACATCGCATCTTCCTCTCCTTCTTCATATATGTCTCTTCCCACATTTACTGGATTTGGCAATTTTTGGATTGTGTCTTGTGCCATCACAATATTTGCATCTTGTGATTTTGTCAATACTGTCTTTTCCTGATTTGTGTCAACCATTTGTGTGTTGCGTGTGTTTTTTGTCTTGTGTCCAGTGCTTGAGTTGTGACTTGAATTCAGTGAAGTTTTAGAACTTACCAATGCATCCAGTAGCATTTTATCTTCCAAAGTTATGACTGGAATGTCTGCTCGATTCTGCTGCTGTTTAGAATTTGCTGTTGCTGTTGCTTTTTGATTATCAGTAGTAACAATAGCTGAATTGTTTGGATTAATCTGCTGCTGTATGTTTCCAGTTGCTGCCTTTTGAACTGTTGTAGCATCATTTGGAGAATTCCTTGGGAGAAAAGCTGGTGCATTCAAGTTCAATATTCTTTTTTGGACTGCTGCTGGTGTATTATCTGGATTTGGTAGTGCTACTGAGCCATGCTCTTCACCTTCATTGTCATAATCAGCTTCCTCAGACGAATAACCTGTAAAACCAGCCCCCCAATCTTCTTGATCATCCTCCTCTCGTTGGTCCTTCCAAAGTTTGGAGTTGATAGCCATTCCCCTCACATTTGCTTTTATAACTTCGTTGTTATTTTCAGTGGATACCGTCAGTTGTCCAGAATCTCCTCCATACTCACCATAGGACTCCATATATTGTGTAGAAACTTCAAACACTGATTTGTTCAAAGTTACGAGTGGTTGTTTAGCGATATTGGTGTGCATTAACATAGCTGCCTGGGCCTCTTTAATAATCTGTTCTACTTGTGGACTGGAGAAGTGCAATGTTGGATTAGTAACGCTATGTGCTGGGCCTGTTAGCTCCTTCACCACATTACTCATTGAGGCATTTGGTCGATTATCGAAATTCTCGACTAAATAATCACTGCCCTGACGACCTTCTTTGCTGGGAGAGCATAGAACAATTTGCTTGTTCCTCACATCTTCATTTAAGCTTATTGCTTCAATTCACCACCCTCATCAGTTGCAAGAATTTCAAAAGCATTTGAGCTTGGCACAATGTCAGTGTCCTTACGTCGAACACTTGGATTTTCCTGCCTTGATGAGATTCCCTTTTTTGCAGGTGATTTCCTAGGTGTAACAACGTTCCAAACTCCCTCCTTTTTGTTTGTTTTGTTACCCTTAACACCATCAATAGTATCTGCAATTTTGTTCTCCAATGGTAAGCCCTTTTGTTCACTCTTTACACTTGCACAGGTCTGGTCCTCAACATTTAACCCATGCACTTTTGATGCCTCTATATTGGCAGCCTTCCCACTTGTAGGAGTTTCCTCAACTAGTGCCACAACTCCTTCCTTACCTTGCCCCATAATAGGTTGGAAACCATCAATTATATCCCCCTCTATATCAACTAACTGTGCAACAGCTCCAGCTCGATCATTTGAGCCTGTAGCAATTGCAGATCCCAAACCATCATTCACTACCTGTTGTACCTTCTGCAGCACCTCATTACTAACAGGATTAGTTTTATTTTTCTTAGAGGGCTCAATTTTCTCAACACAATCAGCAGCATTATTTAAACCTCCACCAGATGCTGATATAATTGTAGCACTCAAAGGGTCTTTAGCAGCCATTAGGTCATGAGACACTCTAGATAGAACTGGTGCAACTGGAACATAACCAAAACCAGTATCAACTATTGTAGTTTGGTCATCAACATCAGCTGATCGTGTACCATCAATATGAGATTTTTCACCATTATTTTCTGCTAAGTCAACGCCCATTCCACTCTTTGTACCATCAATAACAGAGAAAACTTCCCCTGCTCGATCAAGAGTAGGAGTCAATGCAACAGTAGTTTTCCTAGCACTAGTATTGGACTGCAAAACTCCAGCTGAATTTTCTACAGGAACAATATTAAAATTCTTTGAAATCTCAGAATTGTTGTAAATCTGTTCACCATCAGAAATATTAGCATCAATCACACCAGCAACAGTAAACATAACCCCTTCACGATCATGTCCTGCCTTGGCTATATTATTTCGAAGTTCATTAGGTTGCATCTTTAAGACCTGCTGCTGCCCATTACTGTTGTCCTTTGTTATTGATTCTCCAGCCTTTTGGCTTAACCTTTTAGCATTCAAACAATCCCTAGCATCCCCTTGCAACTTCTCAATATTTGTCTCCTCCACAACAGGCAGATTAGGACCAACTGTTACTTCCTCTGCCATCACCTCCTTTCCTGCTCGTTCCTTCATCAGTCGACAAACTTTTGCATCATGTCCTTTATTCTTGCAATAGGTGCAATAGTTAGGAAGATTATCATACACTACCTCCTGGTAATGCACAATAGTTTTTCCCGAAATTCTGTCCACAATAAGCAGCTTCACCTTCATAGGATGTTTGTCGAGCAAATCAAGAATTACCTTGACCCTAGCAGCACTAGGTCTTGTTCTTTCTTGTGTCGCCTTGTCCACAGTAAGAGCTTTACCAACAGCTGAAGCAATAGACATTAACGACTTCTTCGCAAAGAAATTAGGCGGCAAACCTGGAAAAGAGATCCACACTACTGCAATGGACGTTTCCTCTTTTGGTTTGAATCCTAACGTCCATGGAAAAGCTCTGAAAAAGAATTCATCACCTTTTGCCTTCACATATCCATTTGGTCTATATAAGAACTGAACATAATCATTGAAAAGATCAAATCTGATCAAAAGATGACGAAACTCTAGCACTCCAATATTGCAGCGACCTTGAACATCGAATTGCGACAAAAATATTTTTCTGAATTCCTGTAACTCAGGTTTTCCATATGAAAATTTCATTACAACTACTTGATGCAGTCCTTCTTCTCGTATAAAATCATTAACTTCATCCATGGAGAACTCTACAGTTGGTTCTCCATGATCAAACGTTACTGGGCATAATTCAAACTTTGCGGCAGCTTGTTTTGAAATATGTTGCGATGCATAGGACTGTTTTGGATTAGGATTAGGATGTGTTTCTATAGTGTTTTGGATGGACTCTCCCACAGCTTGGAACAGGGGAGAGACGACAGCAGCCATGGCTGCCCTAGCACAAGAAGCACGCCAATTCTAGAGAGAGAAAGAAGAGAGAAGGGAGAGTCCTAGGATCACCCAAAAACAATCAAATTCCTTTTGTTTTCCCTCTTTTCTTTTTTTTTTCTTTTTTTTTTCAAAATTGAATTAATTCCTATATTAACCCTTAGAACCCCATTAACTTAAATGAAAATACCAATTAAACCTAAATGATAATTGACACAAATAATGTATAAAAAAAAACTAAAAGAAAACTACTCAAAATCAAGGATAAAATTTAAAGGTGCAAATTAAACTATTTTTGTGATTTTCCCTTTTTATAAAATAATTAATTACTAATTAATCCTTAAAAATGCAAAGTTAAATCCTAAAATGCAAATGCACATATTTTGTATTTTTTCATTAATTAAAATGCACAGACAAAAAAATGCAAACAATTAACAGAAAATGCCATGAAAATCCACAAAATTGCAAATAATGAAAAGAAATTTATTTTGTTTTGAAATTATGGGAGTAATTCATATAGTGCAAAAATCACGTGCTCACAACCGTGTATTTCAAAGTTCTGCCCTTAAGTAATTTCTTATGTATTTACTCCTAATTGCCTACTTGGCATAATGTGCTTGTTTGATCTCTTTCCTTAAATAACTTTCTTGCCCATTACCGTTTAAGTCCGAATTCCTTCATTAAAGGAAGTCTTGTACTGATTGATTTTAATTGATACCCAGTTCCTTAATTGTTTTCTTACCTTATTTCTGCCTGTTTTTCACACTATACGTACACGACTCTTTCATTAACAAACACCATCACTCATAGTCTTTCTGAACTTACACTTACACTCAAAAGTATTCTCGCTTGTTTTCTTATATTGTGGCCTATTACAAGACCTATTGTTGACGCCCCATTTTTCTAAGGCGAAATCGGGTTTACGACATTCGGGAAGACAACTCTATTCCCGTTTGGGAATTGGGTTTTTGGAATTGAAGAGTCGCCACCTAATGATTGTGTGCATTAGGACACTAAGAAGGGTTTTTCAGTTGGGAAACCAGAGTTCGGGTATGGGCTAGAAATTATCTCAAGGGAAAGGTGTTAGGCACTCCTCAAGATCCACTAGTGTGGTTCCCGGCCATGCTATGTTGTGACTTTAAATGCAAATAGATATACAAAGGATTTTACACATAGGGGTTGCAAATAAATACGTGACAAGTATGTGGGATCAAGGACTAGATGATCTATAATTTGTTTAAAAGGGGGACTAAACGCAGAAAATTAATCAATACATTGAATAAACAAAAAAGAACAATTTGGAAGAAAAGGCATAACGCAGTAAAATTAAGGAGGAGTTTTGAGTAGTTGTAAAGACAGGATTTTATTGATATTAAACAAAGTTGTATAAGAAAAGGGGTCCTAGGTTTGTAAATCACATGGATCATCCACACAACACCGGTAGTCAATTGTACGCGTAGTGTTATCGTGTGATCATCATCTCCATGTCTACCCTTCCCACCCCGTTAAGGTATTAAGCGCGAAATAGTCTCGTTTACTTATTGCATGCTATTACCCATCCCACCTATCAGTCCTGGAGGCTTTTAGGACTACTAATCCTAAAGGGAGGAAGCTTGGCTTTTCAGAGGTTTAAAAAAGGTTGAAATACTAAGGCGTCAAGCAAAATACATAAAGCAGTTATGGGAGAACAAAACAATTAAGGCTCAGATAAACCTCCTTTAATCACAGAAAATTATGTAGTTTAGCATATCTTACATGTACTGATTAGGTCGAAATTATGCTTAACGTTAGGCAGGCTGGTACATTACATATTTTCAGGCAAGAAGTTCGCATTAGGCTCGCCTGGCTGCAACTTATCGAAGACCAGTGCAGTTAATTAACTACATACTTGTTTGCCTACGTGATGGCCTATAGGCATGACATCTACTGGTTTCAGGAATAAAGAAACAAACTGATCAAGAAAGTTGCCAGTTTTAACAGAATTATGCGAGTTCTGTAATTAGTGCTAATCTTAAAACGAGTGATTCAGATTTGATTGATAATTCCTATAGGCATGCTTTCTAGCATCGTTAATTTAAACACTTTTTACAAGAGTAGCGAAAGCGCAGAAATACTATAAGCATGGTATCTGAATACTGTTAGTTTAATCCTATAAATAGGTTTGCCTAGTGAACAATGCATGCGTAGAGTCTGGATTTCTTGTTACTTATAGGCGTGGTATCCATATGGAGATGCAAAATTCCTATAGACATGGTATCTATATGGATGCATAAACCTATTGACATGATGCATAAACCTATAGACATGGTATCTATGTGGATGCATAAACCTATAGACATGGTATCTACGTGTGATATGCAAATGTGCAAAGCTGTAGGCAAGATACATGAGTACAGAAGTGTGGTAATTCCCTATGAGCACGATATCTACCCTTTTGCATGCATGGTTACCCTTCCCTTTTCACTAATCACCCCAGAGGTTATTACAAAATTTTATTACAGACCAAGATGAATCAAAAACTAGAAAATAAAATTACAATCAGAACTCTTAAGCTACATCCAAGGAGCCTAATTCAAACCCAAGGTCTAACAATATGATATGAGCCAACTGCCAGGATCAGGTTCTAAAGACTTTCTCTTATCTGGAGTGTGTCAAAGTTCCAAGGAATTTCAAGAACTCCAGGCAATGCTCACACCCAGATATCAGAACTGAATGAAAGTGCAGTGTGGAAGGGCCAGCCCTCCAATGTCCAAGTTCAGATGGAGCTCAAGGTCCCAAGGCAAGGCTCATTGGAGGGGGGCATAACTTAGAGTCTAGGAACAAGTGTAAGTGCAGTAGACGGATGTAAGGGATGCCAAGGCAGGCTGGTGGTCATGCCCAGTAACATATAACGCTGGCACACCCCTGACCAGCCCAGTAGCCAAACATTGGAGAGTTAGGATCTATTGAAGGTCAGGTTCAACTCTGGACAGCAATTTGGATGCTGCCAGGCCAAACATTAACTCAAACACACATAAGGGAATAGGGATGGGAAACTGAAAGAGCTTAGGACCCAAAGGGTCCAGTTTACATCCATAACTTTATATATTGCCATGTTTTCTAAACTATAGCTCAAACACATAGTGGGACATGGGGAATGGGATTCATTGCAAGACACAAGCAAGATATAAGCACATTACACAAAGGTTAAATTCTACAGGCAGTACAGTAAGCATGGACAGGAGAATTGGTATGTAAACACATTAGAGTTGATGCTTGAATTAAAACTAGGACATACTAGTTTCAGAAAGAGACAAGCAAAAGAAAGCAGAAGTCTTCAAGCAAAGCCACAATCAGAGAAAAATACTTTATGCTTGTGAGTTCAGAGAACTCGAGTGTTTGTGAAAATTCTAAGTGTATTTGAGAGTATTCAGTGAAAGTAATCAGAATTGATCATGTGTTTGAAAGTGTAGAAGGGCATCCCCTTTTATAGTGTAGACAAACAAGAAAGGTAAGAAAACCTTTTAAAAATCAGTCACAAATATTCTCCCTTCAGTCATGGGATTTAATTTCAAACGGGAGAATATAATTAAGGAAAGGGAATTTCAGTAAAATCTTTCACAACAGCATAAGAGGGGAAAATACATAAGGTTTAATTAAGGAAAGAATTCAACGGTACTTGATTTGTAGAGAAAAGGAAAGGGAATCAATCAGACAACTAATAAAAATTAAAGTAAACAGGTTTAATTCGAATCGACCCAGTCAAGAATAGGTAGAGGAGGGCTAAAACAAAGAAAATCAGTGGCAATCAGTCGAGACCCCATCAAAGGAGTCCAAGATCAATCAAGTAGCTGTCAAAACCTTTTTGGAAGAAGAGTTCTTATATATAAAACTCACAATCATGTGAATCAAGAAGAGAAAGTCAAATTATTTAGAACAGAGTTCAATCGAGGAGAAGTTCAGAATCATAAGCAAAGAGATACATGTTCAATTTGCAGACTCCTAGTGAGTCTGAGAGTTCAGGGTTCCCAAGTGGAGCCTTAAATGGAACACAAAAATCCACATCGTCGAAGGAAACCCCAAAACCTTAGGGTTTCAAAATTGAATCAGACATGAAGTGGGAAAGAAGGTTGTTTGTTTTTCAAAGACTTAACAAAACAGTCATGACAGCATGCTTGAACAACAAAGGAAAGAAAAAATCATGAAGAACATATTCGAGAAACTCAGAACATAAACGAGTTTAGAAAGAAAGAGACAGTGCAAACTTGAACACAAGTAGATGAAGCATGTAGGAACATGAGCATAGTCAAAAATAACGTTAACGGTAGGCACATATAGCAGAAGAGTAATGAAAACATAGCAGAAATTAACGGGAGAAAAGTAAAGGGTAAAAGACCATATATCCATAAAAATAAAGGAAATTATACGAGCAAGGTATAAACAAGCACACATAAAGCAAAGAAGAAAAGGATCAGAAAGATTTTTCAAAAATCCTTGCGGAAACCCTAAAAATCGGAGAGAAACGATTTTGACAAAAAACTTTTGGGGAAAACACACAGAATGTCAAGAAACGCATAGACATAGTACAGATCTAAACAAATAATGGTTAAAGAACCTTGAATGGCTTAGGGTTTCAGAGAAACCCTAGAAACGAGAAAGGCTTGGAAGAATAAGATCAGATCCTGAGTCGAAACGGTCAGGAACCAATCTTCTAGTGCTTGAGCATGCCGGAGCGTGGCCGGAGAACCCTAGATCTACCGATCTGAGACAAATGTGAGAGAGGACCTTCAAGGTCAAGCTTCCAAACTTCGAGTAGCTCAGGCTTAGGGGTGAGAGAGGGTGAGTACAGGCCATCTATGGCAGGAGATGCCATGGATTCCGGTGGAAACGAGGTGAGACAAGGTGCGAGGTGATTAGGGTTTCAGAGAGGATAGAGATGGGTTGAGGGAGACGAAGGGAGTTAGAGGCGGCGTCTCTATGCAAATGAGGTAGGGTTAGAGGGGTTAGGTGATTAAAAAAGGAAAGGAAGGATATCAGCCGTTGATCATTTTGATCAACGGCTTGTATTTTAAAAGAAAACCGGGCGGGTTTGAGAACGGGTTGTGGGTTGGGTATTTTAGGAATTGGGTGGTTTAATTTGGGGGCAGAATTGGCCAGATTAAGGCTAAATTGAGAGGGGGAAGGGCTGTTATTGAAATAGAAATAGGCTAAGTGTTAAATTGCCAATTTTCCCCTTTTTATTTTATAAACAATAATAATAATGATTTCAAAAGCAAAATAAAAATATTGGGCCAACAAATAATATATAAATATTAATTTAAAAATACTGGAAATAATTTTTGTAGTTAAATGCTATTAACCGTATATAGGCTATAATTGCAAATACACGCAATTTAGCTTTAAAAATACCAAATAAATTTGTAAAAATGTACAAAAATCACCTTAATTATATTTTGGTGTAAATATGAGAATGAAATAAGTTATTCACCAAAATGATAATTTGGGGAATAATTATTGGATTTTGTGGTATTAAAATAGGCAATAAATTGGTTTAAAAAATCATTTAAATTTTGGAAAAAGTACCAAAACTCTTGGTTGTGCTTATGTATGCACACATATGTTATTTTGAATGTATTTTGAGTATAAAAATATCTAGGGAAAAATTGGGTATCAACAGCTGCCCCTCTTTACCCGGGAAGGATGAAAGAGTTATCAGGTAAAGATAGGATGGCCAATTTTGACCGAAAGAGGTGATTTGCAAAGAATTTTGACCGAGCTCTGGCTCTTGAGCTACCTACATATCCCTGGTTTTGCAGGAATCAGGCCATATGTAGTTCGGGGTCCAGCGGCGGAATATGCCAATAAAGTTTCGAAAAGGACGGACGCGATGTTTAGGTTGTAGCTGAAATCTGATAGGCTGCGGGAACTGGAGCGGGACCGCTCCTGTTGAGATGGCCGTTGCTAGCCGGCGTACCTGCAAGTGAGCAATACAACGTATAATGTGCGTAAATTTAAACGTGATGCAAGTTCCCTTTGGACCATGAATGTTGTGTTTGGACGGTTGTCGACGTCCTCAGACCATGATGTCCTGGGCCATGAAGCGCATAATAAGGGATTCGCAGGCCATGAAATGATGTTCTTGGGCTATGATGATGGTGCCTCCAGATTCGCAAGCCATGAAATGATGTTCTTGGGCTGTGATGATGGTGCCTCCGAACCATGATGCCTTTGAATAATGGTGTGCAGAATATAAAGCGGGGTCCTCGGGCCATGGCATGGCATTCTCGGGCTATGAAAATGGTGCCTCCGAACAATGATGCCTTTGGACAGTTTGTCGATATTTCAGCCCATGAAATACAGGATTTGGCGATATTTCACCCCATGAAATGCAGGATTTGGCGATATTTCAGCCCATGAAATGCAGGATTTGGCGATATTTCAGCCGATGTGAAGAAGAAATGTAAATGGCGATATTTCAGCCGTAGAAGTGGATGCCACTGTAACCTGAGGAGTCAAAGGAGTCTGAGAGTCGGAAGGCTCTAAAGCAATTGGATCTTGAATCTGAACATGTGGTGGGGCAACAACATCAGTAATATGAGTGATATCAATGTCCTTCGTCACCTTCCCGGTTTTGTCATAGTGTGGCATGAGAGGGACCTTCACAGCTTTACAGAGAGCTGTGATCAGGCAAGGGAATGGAAGTGAAGTGGCATGCTGCTTTGCCCGGATCCCTATCTCTTGGGAGATCAGAGCTCCTACATCAATCTTGATGCCCGTCGTGATACATGCAATGAGAAGACCCTTCTCAATGCCTATGTCAGTCTCGTTCCGGGATGGTATCAGTCTAGAGGTGACAAAGCTGTGCCAGTAACGACCTTCTCTTGTGAGATCCTCCTTGTATATCTTGTGCCCAGGGTTGATCCAAGTAGGGGTTCCCTTTGCTATAATCGAAGCAATCCAACAACGCTCATTCTCCCTATTTGCAAATTTAGCTTTGTACTCAGCGGTGCCTGCGCTCCAGTCGTTTATGGCTTCACTGTCGCAAAACACACTCTTCTCCCTAACAAGGAAAGTGTCAATAAAAATTCTATTGCGTTTGTGGTGCGCAGTTCTAGAGGCTCCATATGATGCATAAAATTCCCGCACAAGGGTTTCATTATACTTAGTGGGTGGCTCAGTGAAGCACTCCCATTTCTGTGCTTTTATGTTCTCCAGGATATGGGGGTACTGTTCTTGCAGCCCGTTCAAGCTCAATTGCTTTTCGGCCAGGATTTTCACTTGGTGAGCCCTTCTTTGTACGGTTTCCTGGACCCCTCAACCCCAAATCGGAGGTGGAAGTCTTCTCCGCGTTTCCTTCTTTCTTCAGCCTCTAAATTAACTGAGGGCCTGAGCTCCTCCTCCTCAGTCTGGGAGGGGCTTGGCACATTTGCCTCCGTCCGTAAACATTTTGCTTGTGATGCCTGACGACTGGAGGAAGCTCGTTTTGATGCAGAGGAAGCATGTTTTTTTGGAGCCATATCTGCACAATGGTGAAGTATGAGTGACAACATTAGCAATACTGAGAAGAAACAGAACAATTTAAAGGAAAAGCGGGAAATGCAACATGATATGGGGTCGCAAAACCACAATGTGGACCGCAAAATCATCACAAATCTGCTTAGGCTCAATGGGTCTCAGTCTGCGGTGGGTTATGCGGTCGCATAAACACTATGCGGACCGCATAACCATCGCAGAACTGACTTGCTCACAACATACATAACAAAATGCGATCGCAAACTCCACCGCAAGGTGGGGAATGCGATCGCAAAACAACCGCAAAATGCAAGGCTCATAACTGGGTGGTCTGTTTCAGTTTGCGGTAACTTTGCGATCCGCATATCAATAATATGATCGCAAAAGTCACCGCATTTCACCATCTTCATCAGAATACTAGGGTTCAACTATGCGGCCCAAATGCGAATCACATTTTGACTTTGCAAGCCGCAAATTTTGTCTTCCTCAGGATTCAAATCATCATTCCAACAATGGCGGGCCTATTTCTCTCTACCCATTACCCCAGATATATTTCCAACCCAGAAACGACTACGCAATGGAAAAAACAACTACAAAAAGCAACACACAACCCAACTTTGCAGAA